>NW_028270176.1:67195953-67495953 GCF_037043375.1 Chiloscyllium plagiosum | reverse complement strand
CAAAGGCTCTGATGGCGTTTCCAGCGAATGTAATTGCCGAGCTATAGTTGTAGTTATCTCTCATTTTCTCACAGACAAACGCAACCCCAACTCCAGCTTGTTTGCCAATTCCAACATCTTTGCCCTGTTCACCATTTATAAACCCCCCAGCTTCACTTAGTCCACACCCAGAGAACTCTTAGTGTCTGCAAAATCGTTATACACAAAACACTGTTTGAACGAAGCGGATGCAACATCTGGAAGAAAATACATTTATAACGACAATACGCGACCTTTGAACCCAATAGCCTCCGGTTCATACTCTCCAGGGTGCATGAGTTTATTCTGGATGCTCTGGTTTCCTCCCACAATCCAAAGATGTGCATGTCAGGTGAATTGGCCATGATAAATTATTCATAGCTTTCAGGGATGTGTGGGTTAGGAGCCTTTGTCGGGGTAAATATGTAATAATAGGGTAGAGGAATGGGTCTGGGTAGGTTACTCCTCGGAGGGTCGGTATGGACTTGTTGGGCCGAATGGCCTTTTTCCACACTGTAGGAATTGTAACTCTAAACCCAATTTGGTATTATCGATTTCGAACCAGAAAAGAGCTCCCAGTTTGCCTCAAAATATTTTAAGAAGGTAGTTTGGATGCCAACCTTTTCTTATATTAAAGGTAGATGTGAATTTGGAGTTCCAGATGTGATGTTACTAGTCAAACTACTGAACTTTAAGCAAAACACAAAGTATTTTATCACTCTAATGAAAATCCATACAAAATGAAGAGGAATTTAAAATAACTTAACTATTGGAACTTTAACCCAATAATGGATACAGTACCTGTCCCAATATACTAACATTCCATAAACACATAAAGGTACATTCAGACATACATTCTTGCATACAGTTCTCCAATCCAGGCGGAGACAACAAAAAGGGAGCTTTCAGAGAGAATAGCAGCTACGGATAATTTACTAAAATTTCCAACCCTTCTGGGACACCAACCACCTGGTAACTGTTACAGCTACAAGAAAAAAAACTAGAAAGCCTGGTCTGTGCGAGCTGGCCATTGTTGCTACTATTTATTTAAAAAAAACCTAAAAGCCTCGTACGTTATTTACTTGAGCCGTTTTCAGCAGGAAGTTTGGCCTTTAAGAACTCTCTTTTTTTAAAAAAGAGGAGAAAATAACCTTTCTGAAAGTGACAGCATTGTCACACAACTTAAAAGCCTGGTCCTTTACTCAAGGGGCTTCCTCGTGTTACTGATCGCAAGATCACCTGAGAGGGACAAACACAGGTACAGACAAAGTTACAAAAATGTGTCTCATAGCTTCTGAAACACCCCTGTCCATGGACCATCACATGGGACACACCGAGAAGTGAACAATAGCCTGACACACACCATTTCATTATTTTGAGCTGCACAATGCCAGCACTCCATACACGAAGGAGCCAAAACCCAAGGCCGGGGAACGATACAGAGAGATAACGATACAGAGAGACAGAGAGATTCACATTAAAGACAGAAACAGACAGTTAATTAACTGAGGAGAAGTTATGGAAATATGGGGAAAACGAGAGAGCAGTGGGACTAACTGGAGAAGTCAGATCTTCGAGAGTAAAATTACAAGAATGAGAACATTGAATAAAGGCATTGTCAGATCAGCTGGAATGGTTTGTTACATCAAATTCTGAATCAGCTTCACAGAACACCACAAACAACATAAACTGGGACAAGATGACAGCCCAGCATGGAGAGCTGTGCCGACCATACTAGTGTGTTGCTCAGTAAACTGCACTGTCTGTCCAGCATGGAGAGTATTGCAAACTTTACTATCATATGCTAACTATACTCACATCAGATTACTGTCTACAATGGGAAGGTTTGCTCCCTCTGCGTGTGTGTGTGCTCATCAGAAACTGAGTGAGAGTGTGCGTGTGTGTGCACTATTGGCGTGCTTGAACACAAAACTCATTGTTTGAGAAGGAACACACATGGAGGAAACTGTTTTAAATACGAACAACTGGCAGGCGTTTGGACAATCAACAGAGAGAACGTGAGAAGTTTCATGGACAGAATAGATAAATTGTTTGAGAATGTTAAAATAAAGGCATTGCCATACACAATAGCAATATATATCCGCGTGCGCATGAATGACAGATGGATGGGAGTTTGTTTTGAGTGCGAATCAGATTTGCTTTGGCGGGTTTGCAGCCGGGAGTGACAGCAGCAGATTATTGGCTTCCTTACGAATGTACTTCATAGCTCAAGATTCAAACAGCAGATGGAATAAACCAGTGAGATACATTCTGGACTGGTGAGTGTTTCAAGTTAGAAATGGTCAGGGCATGGTGTCAGGAATCAGCTCATGGTCAAAGGGATCACCCACAGTTGTGACTCGCCTGCTTCAGCTGCAGAGGTTTGCCAGGGAAGGGATAGAAACAGTGGAAGGAAATGGGAGTTTGTAACCAGAACAGTTGACTGTGACCTCCATGCTCTTAATAATTAAATAACGAAGGCAATGATACAATGCATTGTAGGTCTCCGCTGAAATTGAGTATGTCAACATAGAGACCCATGAGTAATACTGCCAGAGCAGAGAGGGAGACAGTAATTGAACACCTTCATTGATGTAGTTAGTAGTGTTATGTCGAGTAAATATCTGGATTCAGACTTTCAACAGGAACACTAATAGTGGCAAGACGTGTAGACTATATGAAAGAACAATAATACAGTCATAAATGGTTTGTACAAAAAATATCTGGACAGTAACACTAACCAGGGACACCAATGATAGCCAGGAAGGGATAATAAAAATATTTAATAATGACAAGAACACAATAGATCCGAAATGATAATGACAACCCACCATAATATATCGAAATAAACCAAACATAATAGGGTAAACCCCTCTCCATTGTAGGAATATTCCAGTCTATAGTTCTCAGAATCTGATCCATTGTTGGAACATTCCAGTCTAATGTTCTCAGTTTCTGATCTCTCCTCCCCCTTTCTCTGGAGCTGCTGATCCCTGCAAGTGCTGTTGGTGATGCTCCCGCTCATGTTACACATTGAACGGCGCCCATTTATCATTCAAAGATGGAAACACTCCACTGGGATAAGTAGAATCCATGGAGACTGGCATTAATTACAGTCACTGAGCAAACAGGCTCAGTTAACCAGTTCAAAACATCACTTTACATATCACTATAAACGGCAATATTTTCCGGGTTTGGATGGAATGGATGTGGGTTGCTGAGTGACAGACCATAAATCTTTCAATCTTTTTAATTTTTTTTTCCCTTGTACATGAGAGTATTAATAGAACACTGCAGGGGTCTACATATGTTCCATTTTGTTTAGTAAAGGAGGCAGTTGTAAAATAACAGCTCGGCTGTATAAAAAAATGTCGGGTGGGCACGTTTCTAGATATCTTATCAGAACGTACGGTACGTATTGACCAATGTGAGACTACTCCTGGTTTTAAGTGTCCTGTTATCAAATCCTTTCATTACACAGGGAGAGGAGGATGTCATTCAACCTCTCGAGCCCATTACATAGAAACAGAAAGGGCCATTAAGCCTCTTGAGTCTATTACAGAGGGACAGGAGGAGGCCATTCAGCCTCTCGAGCCTGTTACAGAGTGGCAGGAAGTGTTTATTTAACATTTCAATTCTGTTACGCATAAATATTAGTTTTAAATCAGTTATGGAATAGGAAAGATCTGATGTAAACATGAAAGTTCTAACCTTGAATAAAGCGAGTTTTGAAAGTGTTAGGCGAGTCCTGTGAAAGGCTGATTGGGAAACCTGTTCACAGATAAGGGGATGGTTGGAAAATGCAAGGCCATCAAAACTATTGATGAGATGGGCAAGGCTGGGGAGTGCTGGATGGCGAGATATGTTGATGGACTGAGCAAGGGAAGGAAGGAGGAATATGCCAGGTAAACAGAGATGAGATCAAGTGAATCTCGAGAGGAGTATAAGGGCAGTAAGTGTATAGTCAATGCAGAAATCGGGCCAGAAAAATATGGACATGAGATGGCTTTAGAAATAGTGATACCGAGGCATTGAAGAAATTCTACAAAACCTTTAATGGCAAAAAAAAACAACTCGGGAGAGAAGAGGGCATCTTAAAGATCAGTAAGGCTGCCTATGTGTGGAACCACAGGAGATGGGAGGGATACTAAACACATATTTCTCCTCAGTAATTAATGTAGAGGAGGTTATAAGAGCGAGAGAATGAGAAATATGTCGTGATATCTTGAAAAGTGTCTATATTACATGGAAGTGTTGGACATTTTAAAACGCATAAAGGAAAACAAATCCCTGGGACCTGATCAGTTGTATTCCAGAAGTTTGTGGGAAGCTAGGAAAGAGATTGCTTCGCCTTTCGTTGATATATTTGTATCATTGACTTCCACAGGTGATGAGTCAAAACACTGGAGGGCTGCTAACATAGTGTCATTATTTAAGAAATTATGGAAACCCAGGTAACTATAGATCGGTGAGCCTGACATCAATGGTGACTGAATTGTTGGATGGGATTTTGATGGAAATGATGTATATGCGAGGACTGAAGAGATCGTTGTACCTTTGAGATCACGTCTCACTGAATTGGTGGAATGTTTTGAGGAAGTGATGAAGGTGGTTGATAAATGCATGGCAGAGGATATTGTCTTTATGGAATGCAGTAACAAACCCAAAATGTTCTGTATGGTAGACTGGTTAGCAAGGTTAGACTGCCTGGAATCCTGGAAGAGCTCGTCATTTAGATCCAAAATTTTCTTTAATATTGGAGACAGGCCGTGACAGTGGACATTTGTTCATTGAACTTGGACGCCTGTGACCAGTGGCGTGCCGCAAAGATCAAGTGTGGGTCCACTGTCTTTTGTCACTTATGCAATCATTTGCATTTGAATATATGAAGTATTGTCAGTAAGTTTATAGATAATGCCAAATTTGGTGGTGTAGTCGATAGTGAAGAATGATAACTCAGAATATAATGGGATCTTGATTAGGTGAGCTGAGGAGTGGCAGATGGAGTGTATTTTAGATAAATGTGAAGTGCTTCATTTTGGCATGACAAATCAGGGCAAGACATGTAGGTAATGTCCTGTAAAAAGTTGCCAAGCAAGGAGAACTCCATAGAAATTATAGAATTCCCACTGTGAGGAAACATGTTACTCGGCCCATCGAGTCCACACCGACCCTCTAAACAGTATTCCACGAGACAAACCCCTACCATACCCCTCTGAGCATGCATTTCCCATGCTAATCCACCTCCCCTACACATTCTTGGGTTGATATGGGCAATTCAGCATGGCCAATCTACCCTTATCTGTATATCTTAGTACTGTGGGAGGAAAACGTAGCACCCAGAGGAAACTCACGCAGACACAGTGAGAATGTACAAACCCCACACAGGCAGTCATTAAACCCAGATCGCAGCGCTGTGAAGCAGCAATGCAAGTCACTGAGCGACTACTTTTGTCGCAGGTTCTCAGTTCCTTGAAAGTGCCATCACAGGTCGACAGCGCAGTGAAGAAGGCATTTGATGATCTTCCCTTTATTGTTCCTACATTGAGCCTAAGCGTTTGCATGTTATGTTACATCTGCACAGGACATTGGTTTGGCTACTTTTGTAATACTGCCTTTAATTCTGATCTCCCTGCTGTTGGAAAGGGAGACTTGAAAGGGTACAAAAGAGATTTTAAAGGATGCTGCAGGTGTTGGAGGGTTAGAGTTATAGTGAGAGTTTGAATAGGCTGGGGCTATATTCAACTGTTGAGGCTGAGGGGTGACCTTAAAGTTTATAAAATCATGAAGGCCATAAATAAGGTAAACAGTCAACGTCTTTTTCCCAGGATTGGCAAGTTCAAAATTAGAAGACATAAGCTCAAGGCGAGTGGGGAAAGATTTAAAAAGGGACAACATTTTCACACAGAGTGTTGTGTGTATAGATTGAACAGGCAAAAGAGGTGGTGGAGGCAGGTACAGTTACACCATTTAAAAGGCATTTGGATGGATACATGCATGGGAAGTGTTTAGAGGGAGATGGGCCAAGTACTGGCAAGGGGAACGAGATTTATTTAGGATATTTGGTGGGGATGGATGACCGGACTGAAGGGTCTTTTTCCGTACCGTATATCTCTGAGACGCTATAGCTTCTTGAGTGTATAATACAGCAACAGGAGGAGGCTATTCAGCTTCTGAATTCTGCCAGTCAGTTTGTTTGCTCAATTACTGAGAGTCAAATACAAAAATATATCATACAGACTCTGATGGCGTTTTACAGAAATAGGAGAAAGGCTTTTAGTCTAGAGAAGCTGTAAGGAATGTGAAGAGGCCATTCAGTCCCTCAATTCCATTCCACAGGAGCAGCAGGTGAGCACAGACTCATTGGAGCCTGTTACTCTGGAGCAGGAGGAGGACATCTATTTTCACAAACCGGGTATCAGGAGGCAGTCACTCAAGGCCGCTGCTGAAGACTGGGTCACAGGAACAGGAGGCAGTCATACACCTGCTCAAGACTGGGGCACAGGAATATGAGGCATTCATAGAACTGCTCAAGAGGGGGCACAGGAACAGGAGGCATTCATACAACCTCTCAACACTGCGGCACAGGGAAATCTGGAGGTTAGTGAGGCCCCAGGATCCTGTTACGCAGGAACAGGAGGAGGTGACTCCCTCCCCACCAGTATGGGACACTTGGAGAGAAGGGGAGTTTGCTTGTTACAAACAGAAATATATGAATAAGTTGCATGTGTAGTCCATTAAATCCTGGCCCACCATTCACTAAGACCATGGCTGATCTGATTGTGATTCCCTCATTCCATTTTACGGAGACTGTCCTCTCTGCAGCCTCTGCTCCATTTGTTGGTCATGTTGTAGACCCAGATGCTGTAATAACAGTCACCATGTCTCATCTGGAGGGATGGGTCCAACCGAATGAGTCAGGATTTCAAGGGTCCAATCACAAGAATGAAAACACAAAATAAAGTCATTGACAGATGTTTAGTTCTCTCACATTCGCAATCTAACTCCCAGAACCAGCCCATCCATTATGCATTATGTGTAGATCCAACTAGCATACAGCTGCATGCAATCCAGTAATATCCAGAGTGGAATTCTGTGAAACCCACACCAATACTTGATGTATAATCCTGGGCTAAATGTCCAGCATGGGGAGCTGTACAGACCTCACTGGTTAATTCATATATAAACCCAGGCTGTTGCATTGCTCGGTAACACTGTGTTAGATCACTGCCCAGTGAGGGGAAACTTGCAGCCAAATGCTGGAAGTGACAGGATGTGCAGCTCCCATCCATTTACAGTTCTATGTCTCTACTGTGCCTTGACAAGAGGTGCTGTGGATGTGAACATCACTGCGAGGACGAGATGTAAATGGAAACATTTTAAACACCAATTGTTCTGATTCAGGCGAGTATCACTTCAGTATTTAAAGATGGAATAACTGAGATAATATCCGATGAGGTTTTGTGGATGGTGCAAACAAGTAAGAGGAGGATGGTGATGTTATAGTGGTTGCACTATAAGCCTTCAAATCATCAATGAGAATTGGAGGAACAAATATGCAAGGAGACTGGGGAGACTTGCAGGAGCAAGAGGGTTGTCATAATAGGTGCATTTAATTTTCCTAACATAGACTGGGATGTCCAAAAGGTTAAGGACGTGGATGGAATGAAATTTGTCAAGTGTGTTCAGGAAGGATTCCACAAGCAGCATGTAGAGGGTCCTATTCAGGAAGGGACAAACTCGACCTACTGTTTGCAAATGGGGCAGGATCGGTGAAGGAGGTAAAGTGGAGAATCATTTTGGGAAAACTGACGAAAGTTGCATTAATCTTAAAATCGTTATGGGAGGGACAAAATTGGTCGACAGATTCAAGTTCTAAATTGGGGTAAGGCGAATTTTATTGGAATTAGACAGGGACTTGTAGGTAAAAGGATCTCGGGCAAGTGGGAGGCATTTAAAAGTGAGATAACCCTGTGAAGGTGAAGGCAAAGTGAGGCTGGGAGAGAGAACCCTGAATGACAAGAGATAGTGAGGCTCTGACCAGAAAAAAAGGAGACGTAGCTCAGGTTCAAGCAGCTGGGATCAAGGAATCCCTGGAAGTACACAGGGGATACAGCAGTTTACTGAAGAAGGAAATCAGGAAAGCGAAAAGGGAGTATGAGATAGCCTTGGCTGAGAAGATTAAGTTAAATCCAAAGATGTTCTTTCAGTATAGTAAAAAAAAAGAACAACTAGAGAGAGAATAGGATGCCTTAAATTCCAAAATGGGCATGCGTATGTAAAACTGCAAGACATGGGCGAGGTCTCAATTGACCCTTTTTTTCCATGAAGAAAGCCTTGAAGAGCTGTGACCTTTGTTGGGGGGGGGGGGGGGGGGGTGGGGGGGGGGGGGGGGGAGTTAGTCTTGGTACAGTCCATATCACAGCTGAGGTGCTGTTGGACAAATTAGAATGCATTAAGTCAGATAAATCTCTTGGTTTTGACCAGATATCTCCAGGAAGTGAGTGAAGAAGGTTCAGGGGCCATGGCGCCAGAAGACTGGGAAGTAGAAAATTTTGTGCCCTTATTCAAGAAGGTCTGCAAAGTAAAGCCTGGGAAATATAACCCAGTAAGCTTCACACCTGTATTCGGTAAACCACTTGAGATGGTTCTGAGATATAAGATTGCATGCATTTGGAAAACAGAGTTTGACTTGGAGCAGTCAGCATAGCTTTGTGCATGACAGATTATGCCTTGCAAATTTTGTTAAAGCTTTTGGAGGAAGTGACCAAGAAGGTTGACGAGGGTAGGGTGGTGGACATAGTCTAAATGGATTTCAGTAAGGCCTTTGATAAGGTTCCACATGATAGGCTGCTCTAAAAGGTTAGATCGCATGTAATACCAGGTGAACTGGCAAATTGGCGACACAATTGGCTTAATGTTAGCAAGCAAATGACTATGGTGGAGGTATGCTTGTCGGACTGGAGGTCTGTGACTAGTGGAGTGCCTCAGGGGTCAGTGCTAGGCCCATTGCTGTTTGTTATCTATAACAATGATTGGACGAGAGTGCACAACGCAAAGTTAGTAAGTTTGCAGATGCCACTAAAATAGGAGACATCGTTTACAGTGAGGAACATTATCAGATATTGCAGCAGTACCTTTACCAGCTGGGAAAGTGGGCTGGGAAATAGCAAATGGAGTTTAATATAGATGCGTGTGCCGTCTTGCATTTTGGAAAGTCAAATTCAGATGGGAGCTTAATGATGAATGAGAGGGCCTTAAGGAGTGTAGTGGAACAAAAGGACGTTGGAGATCAGGTACACGGTTGTCTAAAATTTGAGTCCCAGATACACAGGACCGTGAAGAAGGCTTTGGTACACTGGCTTTCATTAGCGCATTGAGTACAGAAGTTGGGATGTTATGTTGCAGTTGTAAAGGATGGCGTGCATCGGGGTGAATGCGCGCCTCAAGAGAGGCGTGCATCGGGGTGAATACTTCAATTTTTTTTCCCAAGGTTGGGCAATCGAGGACTAGAGGATATCTATTAATGTTTGGAAAGGAAAAAATATATAAAAAGGAATCTGCGGGGCTTTTTTTTAATACACAGAATGTGGTACGCACATGGACTGAGATGCCAGTGGAAGTGATTGAGGTGGGTGCAATAACAACATTGAAAACGCATTTGGACAAATACACAGATAGGAAAGGATTAGAGGATACAGAGCAAGGGCATGGGGAAGTGGTCTGAGAAATAACAAATGGAGTTTGAAAAATCAAATCTCGGTAGGAGTTTAATGATGAACGAGAGGGCCTTAAGGAGTGTAATGGAAACAAAAGGATGTTGGAGATCAGGTGCACCATTTTCTGAAATTTGAGTCACAGATACATAGGACAGTGAAGAAGGCTGTTGGCACACTAGCCTTCATCAACGCATTGAATATAGAAGTTGGGACTTTCTGTTGCAGTTGTACAGGATGTTGGTAAGGCTGCAATTGGAGTTTTGTGTTCAATTGTATTCACCTTGCTCTAGAAAGGATATTATTGAACTATAAAGATTGTAGAAGAAATTTACAAAGATGTTTCCTGGGCTAAAGAGTCTAAGTTATCGGGAGAGGTTGGATAGGTTAGAACAAATTTCTTTACAGCGTTGGAAACTGGGGGGGGGGGGCGGTTCGGGGTTCGTACAGAAGTTTAGATCTTATCAAATCATGAGAGGCGTGTATAGGGGTGAATACTTCAAATTCTTTCCCAGGGTTGGGAAATCGTAGACTACAGAGCATCCGTTAATGTTTGGAGAGCAGAAAAATAAAAAGGAACCTAAGAGTCAACGTTTTTTACACAGATTGTGGAACGCATATGGACTGATCTGCCAGTGGACGTGATTGAGGTGAGTACAATAACAACATTGAAAAGGCATTTCGAACAATACAGGTCGAAATAGAGTGATACAGAACAAGGGCAGTGAAATTGGCTGAGTGTGGATGGACATTTAGGTTGGCATGGACCAGCTGCGCCGAATGGCCTGTTCCCGTGCAGTATGGCTGTAAATGTGTGTGTTTTGGGGTTGAGAAAGAGAGGAGGAAACTGAGAAAAATTGTCATGGAAGGGCATGTTCACAGGTTTCAGAATGCTGAAATGAAGCCATTTCGATAGTATCATGCAACACGTGTCAGTATTATAGAAAATGATGAGTGAATGGGATACTGCTGTGAGTTCAGGCGATGGACAGTTTTGGATGAGTATTTGTTCTGCAGCTTTGTAACTCGGAGTGACGACAGCAGAGTCTTCACCTCATTGGGCTGAATCTAACAAAACTTAATCTCAGTGTCATTTTCATTGAGTGTGACAGAGGGAATGTCTGCACGAGGCTGAGCATGTTTCCTAGTGCTATCTTATCAAACTCACTTCATTAACTATCCATCCCACTCTATGGTGTCCCTCTCATTCAATGCTAGCCCGATTCTCCCACCTATCATGGCTGGAGGTACTCACAGTCGGCCGGATGCCCTTCGATGGTGCTATCTTTAAAAGGCCAATGGGCACACGGTTGCGCGTTCTCAGTTTGGAGCGGCCCTGCGCAGTTTACCCCGAGCATGGCAGATAAGGGTCAATTACACCACTGTTTATTGACAGGGGCACGGAGGTCCTGGTGGATGGGCAAGTAGAGGAGGGGACCATTCTCTTCCCAGAGGTATCACACCACCAGACCAACCGAGCCTGGTCTGAGCTCACCTTATTCTCTCTGCTCCCTCACATTCACTGTATATCTGTAATAGCACCTACCCCTGAACAAGGCTCCTGCTCCACCACTCTCACTGCTGCATGCAGCACCTTTCCTCTCTCTCTCCAAGTGACCCCTAAGCTTTAAATATTTAAATAGCAAGGGCAGTGACACTTACTTGGTTCATACCTTAAACTGAGTTGGTCAATCCACAAGGCACAGTGTCAGAACGAAAGAGGGAGAGGAAGAATGAACAAGTTCTCTGTTGTTGTTCGTAGTGGTTTGGAGAGTGAATGCTTACAGAGTAAATGAAAAGAACAGTGTACAGTCGCACATGGTTAATGCAAATAGCAAACGGACAGTGAAATTTACCAGGGACACCAACAGTAGCCAGGATAGGACCATAAAAATATTGAATGAGGCGAAGTACATATTCGATCCGCGTTGGTAATGACAGCCAAGAATACGTAGAAAGAAACCCAACATAATCGGATAAACCTCTGTTCATTGTTGGAACATTCCCGTCTAATGTTCTCACATTCTGATCTCTCCGTCTCCTCTCTGTGCTGCTTCTGATCCCTGTTAGTGCCGACGGTGATGCTCCCACCCATGGTATGGGATAACACATTGAACAGAGCCCATTTATCATTAAAATATGGACACCCTCCACTGGGATAATTAGAGTCCACGTAGACTGACATTATTCACAGTCAGCAAACAAACAGATTCAGTTAACCAGTCCTGTGCATAATTTTACATATCACAACAAAGGGGAACATTTTCTTAGTTTGAATGGAATGGATGGGGGTTGCTGAAGGATAAACTATAAATCTTATATTTTTTTTTAATCTTTATTCCCTGTATGTGGGAGGATTGCTGGAACACTGCTGGGTTGTATATGTTTCGCCGTGTTTCTATAGGGTCAGGGATAAAATAACACCCTGCTTGCATAAAATGTCTGATGGGCAGTTGTTTAGATACCTTTCTGCAATGTGGCTGCTAGTTTGAAATGCCGTGCTATCAAGTCCTTTCATAACTTTGAGACAGCATTTAGAGCATTGAAACTGCTGCTCAGGAACAGGGAGAAACAGGAGGCAGTCACAGAGACTGGGACACAGGAACAGGAGGCTGTGATTCAACTGCTTGGGACTGGGACACGAAGACTGGAGGCAGTCATTCAAGTACTCGAAACTGGGACACCTGAACAGGAGGGTGTCATTCAACTGCTCGATAATGGGACACAGGAAAACGAGACAGTCATTTAATTGCTCGCGACTGAGACACCAGAACAGGAGGGAGTTATTCAACTGCTCATGACTGGGATATAGGAATAGGAGGCAGTCACTCAACTATTCAAGACTGGAACACCGGGACAGGAGGGAGTCACTCAACTGCTCGAGACAGGAACACAGGAACAGGAGGCAGTCACTCAACTGCTCGAGACTGGGACACGGGGATATCTTGGGGCAAGTGAGCACGCAGATTTCTGTTCCCCAGGAACAGGAGGAGGTGACTCACTCCCCACCACTGTGAGACACTGGTAGAGAAGAGGAATTGGCTTGTTACTAACAGAAATGTCTGAATAATTTGCATGAGCGAGTCATTCAATCCTGCTCCAACATTCTTCAAAACCATGGTTGATCTGATTTTGATTCTCTCATTCTATTTTACAGAGATTCCCCTCTCTGCAGTCTCTGCTCTATTTTTGATTATGTTGTAGACCCAGATGCTCTAACTACAGTCACCATGTTTCATCCAGAATTAGGTCACCAAAACATTTGGTCTTCCTGAATTTCCACAACAGCTTAAAACACAGCGTCCAGGAAACCATCCCAAGCATTTCCATGAACGTACCAAAACTAGAATTAAATCAAATGTCAGTCAAATGCAAATGATAATCCTGGTGTGAATCTGTAACAATGGAGGGGATTCTTCATGTTACCGAGCACATGATCAGCAGAGAGTGATTAACACAGACGATCAATGAATAGGCACAGAACAAGTTACAAAGCTGTGCCTCAAAACTGAAACCCCACTGTCCAACATGGAGCACAGGGCAGGACACTGGGAAGTCAAAGAAAACGCGAGCTATGCTTTCAGAATATTGTTTCTAAGCTTTTTAATTTTGGAAGCTAATGCTCTCGGGTAAGCAACATTCAAGGCCAGAGAAAGATACAAGATATTTATTCACATTAAAATTGGACAATTAAAACTGGATGTCAGGACTTAAATACCAACTGTTTAAATATCCACAAATGGGAGGAATTTCGGAAATAGACAGTGGACAGAGACTCAGAGTCAATATTATGGAAGAGTGTGTTTGCAAGTTTCAGAATGCTGAAGTGAAGACATTTCGATAGCATCTAGTAACATAGGCTGTTATTTCTGGGAATGATGATTTAATGTGAAGTTGGTGTCAGGTCAGACAGAATCATCAATTTTCGGAGATGTACAGCACGAAACAGATCCTTCGGTTCAGCTCGGCCACGCTGGTGAGGTATCCCAAAATAAGCTAGTACCATTAGCCAGCATTTGGCCCACATCGATGTAAACCCTTCCTCTTCATGTACCCATCCAAATGCCTTTTAAATTTTGTAATCATAGCAGCCTCCACCACCTCCTCTGACAGCTCATTCCACACATGCACCATTCTATGTGGAAAAAGTTTTTCCTTAGGTCATTTTTGAATCGTTCCTCTCTCACCTGAAATCCATGCTCTCGAGGTTTGGGGAAACTATTGACCCTATACATGCCCCTCTCGCTCCAGGAAAGATCACCTCAACCTACTCAACTTTCCCTGTAGATAAAATCCTGGCAACATCCTTGTAAATCTGTTCTGACTCCCTTCAAGTTTCACAATATCTTTCCAATATGAGGGAAACGAGAATTAAATGCAGTACTCCAAAAGTGGCTAAAATAATGTGTTGTGCAGCAGCAAAGTGACCTCCCAATTCATATAGTCAAAGCACTGACCAATAAAGGCAAACATACCAAATACCTTTTTCACTATCTTATATACCTGCGACTCTCCTTTCAAGGAATAATGAACCTGCATTCCAAGGTGTCTTTGTTCAGCAACCCCACCCCGCCCCCAGGACCATACAATTAAGTGTATTCATACTGCCCTGATTTGCATTTCCAAAATGCAGCATCTCACATTTATCTAGATTAAACACCATCCGCTAGTCTTCAGCCCACCTGACCAAGATCCCATTGTACTCTGAAGTTAACCTTCTTTGCTGGCCACTCCATCATCAATTTTGCTGTCATCTGCAAACGCACCAACCATCACTGCTATGTTCATATCCAAATGATTTCTATAAATAATGAAAAGCAGTGGACCCAGCAGCGATCCTTGTAGCACACCACTGAATACAGCCCTTCTGTTCAAAAAGCAATCCACCACCACCACCCTCTGTCTCTCATCTTGGAACTAATTCTGTATCCACATGGCTAGTTCTCCCTGCATTACTTGTGAACTAACCTTGTTAACTCGTCTACCATGCGGAAAGTTGTCAAATGCCTTACTGAAGTCAATGTCAACAATGTACACCTCTCTGACTCAACGAATCCTCTTAGTCACTTCTTCACAAAAACTCAGTCAATTTAGTGAGACACAATTTTCCACGCCTGGAGCCATATTGCCTATCCCTTATCAGTCCTTGCCTTTCAAAATAAATGCAAATTTGTGCCTCAGAATTCTCTCCAACAACTTGCCCACCACTGACGTTAGGCTCCCCAACATTTCCTTACCATCCTTCTTAAATGTCCACAGATGCTGCCAGACCGGCTGAGCATTCTGTTGCTGTCAGTCTCTGCTGATCTCCTCACACCACTGTTCAAATGGGAATGGAGAGTGAAAATCATCTGGGATTCAGTTTATGAGGGACAAAGGGAGGGCAAAAGTCAAAGCACCATCCAAACTGAGAGCACAACCAACACACACACAGAACACAGACACACACACACACACACAAATCTGCAGGAGATCTTTAGGATAGCTTCCTCAGCCTAGGAAGCTCCAGTTTATCATCATTGAATCCGTACAGTGTGGAAGAAGGCCATTAAGTCCATTGTGTCCAAATGAACATAAGTGGGGATATTAACTGAAGTTTACATAATGTTCAGAACAAGTAGTCAATGTCCATGTGCAACAAGAACTAGACACCATTAAAGATCGTACTGTATAGGTTTGGGTAACATTCATGCAACAGCACTGCTACACATTGCACAATTCGACAATAAAAGGTGCTGCTCAGTTAGCACCTTAATCTGGGTTCACAAGAAGATGAGAAGTCATTCAGCCCATCAAACTTTTGGACAAGATGTATGGTAATGCATTTAGTACCTCCTGTCATTTACAAAGGAAAAGAAGGAATTTGCTCACTTCCACACGTTACTTACACAGAATCCAAAAGAGTCTATTTCACACACGGAGTCACTTACAAAAGAAGAGGAAGATGTCATTCAGTTTTTGAAGTCACTAACACAGGAACAGGAAAGTGTGAGAGATTATCTAATATCACAAACAAATGGAGCAGGAACTGAAAAGAACAACTGCTCAAAATTGATCTACCTGTTTTAATTATTCATAGTACATAAATGAGTGTCCGTCCATATTCATCAAGTTTCAATTCTTTATTCTTTCACATTGCTACAGATTAAACACATAGTTACTGCACTCTCTCCTCATGGTACCATCATGCCAGGGTTTAGTCTGGTGAAACTCCTTTGCACTGTCTCGATGACAAAGAGATCATTATTTATAAAGCAGTCCAAATCTGTACACAATGTACCAAATACTCTCTTCACCAAAACACCACCATTGGGAAAGATATCATAACTCTGATACTTCAATCAATTTTTATGAAGAGCCACATATCATTTAATTCCTGCCGCGTAAGAATTCAGTTAGTGACTTATAACCGAGGTCATCCAGGTCCTTTTCAACAAAAGAAATCGCCAACGTCTCACCATTTAAAAAAATATATATAAATGCGAATGATGATATTTGTTGTTCCCATCTGATTCAGTTTGTATGCCTCGTGAATAACTATTGCCAAACACTGATCCGTCTGATATTCCACAAGCCTTCAGTCCAGAGAAAAACATTTCTCTTCTCATATCTCCATTACTCAATTTTTAATCCATATGGTATATATTCCAACCTACCTACCCATGGACTCTAACATTCCCCACTCACCTGTATTCAACCATGTCAAACATCTGCTGAAAATTCAAATACTCAACTCCCATTGGTTCTCAATTGTCGATGTCGCAGCGGACAATCTTCACAAACTCCATCAGGTTCATCAAAGATCATTTCCCTTTCCTGAATCGCGGCTGAATCTACCATATCAGATCATTGCTCTCCAACTGTTTAGTTGCCACATTCGATAATAGGTTACAATGATTTACTCACAGCTAACCTCCAGCTATTTAGTTTTCATTTTTTCCCTCTCCGTCCTGTTTTGAATGTTTAGATTTACAATAGCTGCTTTCAAACCTGCAGGATACTTTCCAGAAACTAAGCAACTTTGAAGAATAGACAGTAGTTGTTTCACTACCTCTGTTACGACCTCTAAAACATTTGGGATGTAGCTCATCAGATGCAGCAACTTATGAAATTTTAATTAAATTAGATTTTCAAAAGCATACACATTATTAATTTTAATTTCCTGCAGTTGCTCATTTTTACCAGTTCTCCTTTTTCCTAGTATTTCTGGAAGTTAGTTTCTGTACGTTCCACTGTGGAGATGGAACCAACATATTCCTCTCAGAAGGCAGATGGCTTCTGTCAGTTCGTAAATAGATCGGAGGACTGCACCTCAGATATGGTGGATATATTACCCACTCCTGCCTGGAACATTTCAGAATTGAAACCGTTCACTTCATGGTGGATGTCAGCA
This sequence comes from Chiloscyllium plagiosum, assembly GCF_037043375.1. NCBI lineage: Eukaryota > Metazoa > Chordata > Chondrichthyes > Orectolobiformes > Hemiscylliidae > Chiloscyllium > Chiloscyllium plagiosum. Next base: position 67,478,826 of record NW_028270176.1, on the reverse strand, counting down.
CACTCCAATCCCTGGTGTGAAGGTACAAGTTATACTGAAGGAGGGGACACAGCTTAGTGACCACCTCAATTTTGAAACAAGCTGGTTTCACACTTTACACATGAATGGGTCCAGCTTAGAAAAATGTTCCTGGAAATCCTGGAAAGTGCAATGTTCTGCTCCACCCTGCTTACAAGAGTTTGCCTTCTGTCTAGCCTCGGCTCCATTTGTTTACCATGGACCAAGACTCTGTGTAAATGCAGGTCCAGAGTGGGGTCACCAGACCCTCGGCTCTCCCTGAATGAAACCAGCAGCTAACCACACAACCCAGAGAACACCTTCCACAGGAACTCCACTGACTTTCTAATGACAGCAGCAAGTCAGTTCCCCACATTCAGTGTTGAAAATAGCTCCCTCCCCTCAGTTTCTCTTCCTGGCTGAGAAAGCCATTGCATCACTGCTGAGTCCCGCAGTAACAGTTCCTCTGTCTAAAGAAGCAGTTGACAATGTAATATTACTTTTCTCTGTATCTCGGCAACTATAAGGCCAGCGCCAGTATTGCTGATGGAGTTGATCACCACATTCAGAGAAAAGAGTCAGAGGGATCATAACTCACTTCAAGCAGGGACATCCCGAAATGAGTGTGATATTCAGTAATATTGGAAAAAGAGAAATGTTAGAATAACTTCCCATTCTATTTTCCTTCTAGTCTTTCACCAGCAGTCATTTTGCTTGCTTCTCCTTTCTCTCTCTCTTTTGCTGGACATTTCTCCATCCATTCAACACAAACCTCCCACTCAGCGTTCCAACCATTCCTGATATAATAATATTATTTCTCAGTTGCATTCAGTTTTGATAGGGTCACTGATTTCGAAACGTTATCTGTGTTTTCCCCGACAGACTGCCATACCTGCTGAGGTTCTCCAACATTCTTTCAGGCGGTGGGGAAATGGATTTCAGATCTCGAGCATCCGCAGTTCCTTGGTTTATTTCACCTTGAATGTTGTTATTTCCCGGGATTTCAAAATCAATGACAAGGGCAGCATTTTTTGTCCATCACTAATGGCCCTTGACTACGCGGCCATTTGTCAAGACAATATGGAGCTAACTACATTGTTGTGGTTCTGAAGTCACTCTTAGTCCAGACTGGGCAAAAATGCTAAGTTTCTTTATCAAAGGCTACCAGCGAAATAACAAAATAAATCCTGGTGGTTTATCGTTGCTTTGAGTGAAATTAGGTTCCAATCCAATTTTTGTCATTCAAATTATATTTAGTCATCAGCTATGGTAGAATTTCAAACAATGCTTTGAGAGTCGTAACCTGTGCCTCTGAATTATACGGGTCAGTGACGGTATTATTCTGAACCGAGTCCCTGTTGTGAAGTAACTGTAGATACAAGAACAAGTTTGTGGTCAAAATATTTGTAACTGAAAGAGAGGGCAGAAGAGAACTGGAGTCATATAATCTGTCGTTAACGAAGAGATAGATGATGGCAATTCAGCAACAGCACTGCGGCAGAACTGCAGACTGGATGTCGACAGAATTGATGACAGAGAGAATGCGGAAAATAAAACAGTCCAGGGTAAAAAGAAGACTCAAAGTTCCAAAGTTCCTTGTTACATGTTTATGGGTAGGCAGTTAGAAAAGCATGAAAGGAAATGGAGTTTGAGACTTAAAGTTTATGTATTTGCTAAACAGATTTAACTGGATTAGAAATAACCTTCAGCATTGTTTATAGAATTGATAAAGATAGGCTTACCAGGAACACCAATAATAGAGAGGATGGGATAGTATCCAGCTTGAATAATAATCAGTACAACTTGTATTCGCAACTCTAACTATGTCCAATCCTGAGAAAGAGAGTAAAGACTCGAGGATAACCTCCCGTCCATTGTTGGAACATTCCAGTCTAATGTTCTCAGATTCTGATGCATTGCTGGAACATTCCAGACTAATGATCTCAAAATTCTGATCTCTCCCTCCCTCTGAAGCTGCTGATCCGAATCTTGTTGACGTTGACTCTGCCCCGAATACTATGGCATAACAAGGTGAAAGAAGCCCCTAATTATGGAAAAGGGCAACCCTTCAGTGACCCAGTTAGGTCCAGGAAGCCTGATATTAAACGCAGTCATTGAACAAACAGCTCTAGTTAACCCCTTTCATGACAACGCTCATATGTCACAATAGTACTTGGTGCAGGTGGGATGTTGATATCGCTGACTATTGGGTTAGTGGCACATCTCCAATTGTAAAGATAGGGGTGAGGGAGAGAGATGAAGCTATCTTTTCACAAGCTCGATGATTCTATTGTGTTTTGGCAGGGTAGGAATTGCTGGGTTCCCGAAACCGTCTGTACCTGATGACCGGACCTGCTGCATCCTTTTGTTTTATTTATTTATGTTTCACTTTGACATTTATCTGACAGTCATTTAACGGTTTAGGTGGGGTTAGGCATTTTTGCCAGGCTCCTACAGCACCATAGACTATGTAGATACAGTCCATTCCTTGTTGTCCTTGCAGCTGCGGCCTGGTCCTGTGAAGTAGTAGTCAAGCTCTCCTAGAAACAGGATTCTTAGTTTTACCTTTCGCCAGATATTGCTGGGGTCACAGCAGAGCTGGAAGGCGGTAAATCTCTCCTGGCTTCTACACTCTCTCTCTGAGATTTCTCTCAGAAGAGTCTTTTGATTTTTATTCCTCCTGGATTGGAGAACGGCATGTCAGAAAATCTGTTTCCTGAACTTGTTTTTTGACAAGTGTGTGCTTATAGGATGTTACCACATTGGAGCAGTTACTGTTTGTAGTTAAATAACCTATTATTCTGTTCAGTGTTTAACCAGAATTAATATGTTCCAGGTTGCACTTCCTTTTGTTGTATTTTATCAGCAGTGATTGAATAAATAGTGTTTTTCTTAATGTTGAATATTTTGACCAAGCGAATCGTATCTGAAACACAGCACCTCACATTTACCTTTAAAATATGACAAAAAGCATGTTCGGTCGGAGGGGATTTGTGTATTTTGAGGGGATTGCTTTGGTCCATAACAAGAGTGACAGAGATTCAGGTTTTATTGGGTAATTACTTAATGGACAACATGTTGCAGAAATATGAGATTAAACACCGGAATGGGCCGAGCTGGAGGAATGATAGTTATGTAAGGAGTTATGTCGGATACTCACTCCGCCTCACAGATCAAGCCCGGACACATATAAGCCAAGATAAGATATCTGTTCATCATGAAGCACTGCACAGACCAGGCGAGTGTACCGCTCAGCAATCCGTCCAGGATCGAACACTCTTCAGGGCTCACCAGTCCATTCCATTTCTGTCCAACAGTGCACTAGGCTAAATAATTTGTTCAGCACAGGGCGCTGTGCAGAACACACAAATGCATTGATGTTTAAACACGGACTGGGTATCTGTCCAGCATGGGGAGCTGTGCAGTGAATAGCAGTCAAGTTATCAGTTAATCTGGAGCAGTTGCCTTCCCAGCATGTACAGCGGTGTACAACAGCCACCGCAAAGCTGAGTAACACTGTGTTAGATCACTGCCCAGCGTGGGGAGACCTGCGGGCGGCTCATGCTGGAAGTGACAGGCTGTGCAGCTCCCGTACATTTGCACTGTGCCTTGACAAGGGGGTGCTGTGGGTGTGAAAATCACTGCCAGTGAGAGGCCACGAATCAGTTGAAATACCACCAAATGGGAGGAGCTTGGTTAAAAAAGATGGGGAGATTGAAAGACAATTTTAGAGAAGGATCTGATCGTAGGTTTAAAAATTGTGAAATGAAAACATCTTGCAGAAAAGACCACTGTTTCCAGAAATGATTGGTTAACAGGATATTGATAAGATGTGGAGAGTTAAGATGATGGAGAGTTTTGGATGAGCATTTGTTCTGCAGCTTTTTAAACTGGGAGCAGGATCAGTAGAGTCTTGGAATCATTGGGCTGAATCTAACAATAATTTTGGTCAGTGCTATTTTCATTCAGTGTGACAGAGGGATTGTCTGCACGAGGCCGAGCTAGTTTCCTGGTGTTATCTTATCGAACTCACCTCATTAACTACCCACCCCACATTCAATACCAACCCGATTCTCCCACTCATCATGGCTGCAGGTACTCGCCATTGCCCGGATGTCCCTGGATATTCCGTGATTCCCTGGTGCAATCTTTAAAGGTGAAAATGTGTTGCTGGAAAAGCGCAGCAGGTCAGGCAGCATCCAGGGAACAGGAGAATCGACGTTTCGGGCACAAGCCCTTCTTCAGGAATGTGTTTCCAGCAACGCATTTTCAGCTCTGATCGCCAGCATCTGCAGTCCTCACTTTCTCCGCAATCTTTAAAGGGCCAATGGGCACACAGTTAACCTTTCTCTGCTTGGTGCTGCCCAGCACAGTTCCTCCTGAGCATGGCAGATAAGTGGAAATTACACCACGGTTTGTAGACAGGGTCACGAAGGCCCTGATGGATGGGCTAGTACAGAGGAGGGCCATTCTCTTCCCAGAGGGGGCCACACCACCAGACCCACCGAGGATGGTCTGAGCTCACCACCCAACTCAGTGCAGTATGTGCAGTCTGAAGAAATGTTCAGCAATACAGGACAAGCATCAATAACCTTCCCTGCTCTGTCAGGATAAGGGTCACCGTATTCTTTCTGCTTCCTCACACTCACTGTATATCTGTTACAGCGCCTTCTCCAGAATGAGGCTCCATCATTCTCAGTACTGCATGCAGCAAATTCTCCCTCTCTCACCTATGCAATACCCCCACATTGTTATAAAATGGCCTGTTGAGTGCTGTTTCTAGAATTATCTGAATGAATTCGTTTGTACAATGTTCCAAATATTTCCCAAGTTCAGGAAAATGTTCGTCCTCCAGTGTGTAACACATCAGGGGATCAAGCAGAGTTTTATTTTTTAAATTACTCAGAATGAAAGTGCGTCATGAGGCCATGAAGCCTCTCAAATATATTCCCAAAATTCAGACAAAGGGAGCACCTAAACTCTTGAAGAAATACGCTCTTCTTGAAGATAGGCACCACATTGGAGGGTCTCCAGTTTCGCTGGAACACTCCTGTAATCCGGAGAGTTATGGAAAATTTCACACAGTGCCAACAGTCACTCTGTAACCACTTCTATTAGAACCAGCTGTTAGACCTGTTTACCAATGGTCATATCTGTTTGAGAAAAGCCTTTTTGTTTTGTTAGAGACAATGCAAGAAATTTCACTTGACTACAATTTGGTTATATTATTGAAACTCTTTGTGATTCCCCTGTGAGGAACGATGTAAAATACTGTTTTAAATTCTCTGCCTGCTCCCTGAAACCAATTCCCCAGTCACATCCTCCAGGTGTTCCACATATACTTTCCTGCCTTTCTTTCAAGGGTTTCCCACACACATTATGAACGTTTTTTAAATCGAAACGGAAAAGCTCTTGTGGTTAGATTCTTTTTGATATTTCTTGCCAGTTTTGGAATATTATTCTTTGTATCTTGCTTTATTCAATCTGCTTCTGGTTCCAAACATACGCATTCCAAAGCTGGCCGATGCTAGTGTTCCCGAATCTAAATTCTATAGTTTGTGATTGATTAGTACCCTTTACAGCGTTTGTACGTCATGGTTGGTTTATCGTCACATCTTCATACCATCTTCTTTCTGACCAGAGTCAATCATTGCTGAGCATTGTGAAATATAAGCTTACATTTCTACACCACACATCTACTGATCTTCACCTGAGTCCATTTTCACATTTCATTTTATACCAGATATAAGGCATAAATCTGCAATTGAAATACCTGGCTCTTTTCAATCATTCAGGGGGAACCTGCGGAAGTGGCTGAACACATCATCAGCTGAGGGTGACTCCATCCTCCCAGTTTCTCTGGCTCTTTGATTTCTGTTTGATGTTGCCACATTCCAGTAGAAAGATTCCTGCGTGATCACCTTTTCTCTCAACCGAGGAATCCGTTAACTCGGGTGGACTGAGCCTGCAGCTGTGACTGTCCCATCTCCCTCACTTCTGCCCTCACTCCGTCCCCTCCTTCCCAGAACAATTAGAGATCTCCCATTGTCCTCACTCCTACTGCACTAGAATCCACATTCACCGAGTCATCCTGCGCCAATTCCAACACCTCCAGCACGACACCACCATCAAACACATCTTCCCTTCCCGTCCACTGTCAGCATTTCACAGGGACAATCCCCTCTGTGACACCTTCCATCAACCCTAACACTTCCCCACTCCCCCATGACACCTTTACATGTGATTGCAGAAGCTGCAACACTTGCTCATTCACCTCTTCCCTCCTCACTGACCAAGGCACCAATCACACTTTCCAGGTGGAGCAGCATTTCGCTTGTACGCTTTCAATCCAGTCTCCTGTCTTTGCTGCTCAAAATGCAGTCTCCTTTACATTAGCGGATAAAACAAAAACTGCTTTGAGGAACATCTCCACTCTGTCTGTAGGAATGACCCTGACCTTCTGATTCCTCCCCATTTCGATAATCTACCTTGCTTACAAGATAATGAGAATTCTTTGAGGAGGTAACAAGTAGGTTAGATCAGGAAAGCCAATGGGAGTTATCGATGTGGACTTCCAGAAGGCCTGTGATTAGGTTCTGCACAGGAGACTGCAGAGTTAATTAAGAACCCATGGTGTTAGCGGTCAGGTATTAACATAAAAGGCTGGCTGTCTAGGAGAGGCAGAGTGAAGATAAAATGGTCCTTCTCAGGATGGCAGCCGGTGACTAGTATTGTTCTGCAAGGGTCATTGGTGGGACCACAACATTTCACTTTATTGGTTAATAATCTGGTTGGCAGAACAGAGGGCATTCTGGCTACGTTTGCAGATGATGCAAAAACAGGTGGAGGGGCAGGTAGTATTGAGGAAGCAGGGAGCCTACTGAAAACTTTCGACAGTTTAGGAGAGTGGGAAAATGAGTGGCAGATGAAATATAATGTGGGAGAGTGTGAGGTCATGCACTTTGGTATGAAGAATAAAGACATGGACTATTTGCTAAATGGGATGGAAATTCAGAAATCTGAAGTGCAAAGGGACTTGTGATTCCAAGTCCAGGATTCGCCGAAGGGAAACTTGCCGGTTGATTCAGTAGTTAAAAGGCTAATACGAAGTTGCCATTCATCTCGAGAGGACTAGAGTATAAAGGTGGGGATTCTAAGGCTTTCTACAGCTCTGGTCAGACCACAGTTTCAGTATTTTGTGCCTCATACCTCAGGAAGGATGTATTGGCATTGGTGGGTGTCGAGAGGTGGTTGACGAGAATGATCCCAGAAATGAAAAGCTTAACACAAGAGGAATGTTGGAGGAATTGTGTTGGAGGTTAGAAGAATGAGGGGGTATCTGAACTCACATAATACTGAATAGCCTGGACACAGAGGACAATGGGAGGACGTTTGCACTGGCAGGAGAGACAAGGATCTGAGGGCATAGGCTTAGAGCAAAGGAAAGACCCTTTCGATTGGAGATAAGATGGAACTTCTTTAGCCAGAGAATGGTGAAACAGTGGAATTCCTTACCACCGAAGGCTGTGGAAAACAGATCATTGAGTATATTTAAAACAGACACAAATAAGTTCTTGATTGCCAAGGGGATCAAAGGTTACAGAGAGGTAGCAGGGAAATGAGGGAAATCTATCAGTCTTGATCGAATGGTAGTGCAGGGTCAATGGACCGAATGGCTTCATTTCTGCACGTATAGTCTTGTGGCCTTGTAATATCTCGGTCCTGGGCGGCACGTTTGCTCAGTGGTTAGCACTGCTGCCTCACAACAGGGATCTTGTTTAGATTAAAGCTTCTGGTGTTGCCTGCGTGGAGTTTGCATATTATCCCCTTGTCTGCGTGGATTTTCTTTGGGTGCTCCGGTTTCCTCCCACAGCTCAAAGTTGGGCAGATTAGGTGATTTGGCCATGCTAAGTTGACCTTAGTGTTCAGGGATTGGAGGTTAGGTGCAATAGTCAAGGGTCAATGCACCATAGGGTAGAGAATGAGTTTGTTTTGCATACATTTTCGAGGGTCAGTATGGGCCTGTTTCCACACTTTAGTGATTCTAAGAAAATGCAGGCTGCTGCAATGTTCCAATGAAGTACAACTCAAGCTCAAGTAACGCAGCACTTTACACTTTGGTATGTTGCAGTCTGGAAGAGTTAATATTCAATTCCATGACTTCACAGTCTGACCCCATTATGGCTGTTCTCCATTTTCATACAGTCTCCTTCCTGGGCTCCCAACAAATGTGTTTCGTTTATTGTGCAGTCAACAGAGAAAATCCATTTCTAATATTTACACATTAATTTACACCCATTATATATCTATGTCTCTTTCACCACGATTAAAAGCTAATTTGGCTTTTGCAGTGGGCCTCCAAACACTCTTTCCCACCTCAACCAAGACACTAAAAGGCTCACTTTCCAATCCTTTACACTTCTGAAGAAATTTTACACTGTATTTGAAACATTAACATTGTTTCTCTGTCTCTGCAGATGTGGCCAAATCCACTGAGTTTCTTCAAAAATGAAAAGTCACAGAACACATTTTCAATATAACAAAGATCATTAGATACAGGAAATCTGAAACAAAAACACAATTTGTTACAGATACTGTGAGCTTTGAAGAACAATCACAGGCCCTGAAAATTAAATCAGCTTTCACTCCACAGATGCTGCCAGACCTGTTCAGTATTTCAAATATGTTTCTCAAAGCTGCTCACACGCCCTTTCCAACATGGAGCGCCACACATCGGGAAGTGAACAATAACGCAAGGTGCACAAATTCATTTGTTCTGAAACTACATAGGGCTGGTATCTCTGACACTACAGAGCTCTTAATCATGGTCAGGGAGAGAAACAGAGGGAAACACAATCATAGAACATAGAAGAATACAGCGCAGTACAGGCCCTTTGGCCCTCGATGTTGCGCCGATCCAAGCCCATCTAACCTACACTAGCCCACTATCCTCCATATGCCTATCCAATGCCCGCTTAAATGCCCATAAAGAGGTAGAGACCGCCACTGCTACTGGCAGGGCATTCCATGAACTCACGACTCGCTGAATAAAGAACCTACCACTAATAACTGTCCTATACCTACCACCCCTTAATTTAAAGCTATGCCCCCTTGTAATAGCTGACTCAATACGTGGAAAAGGGTTCTCACAGTCAACCCTATCTAAACCCCTAATCATCTTGTACACCTCTATCAAGTCACCCCTAAACCTTCTTTTCTCCAATGAAAACAACCCCAAGTGCCTCAGCCTTTCCTCATACGATCTTCCTACCATACCAGGCAATATCCTGGTAAACCTCCTCTACACCCGTTCCAGTGCCTCCACATCCTTCCTATAGTATGGCGACCAAAACTGCACACAATTATCCAGATACGGCCGCACCAGAGTCTTATGCAACTGCAACATGACCTCAGGACTCCGGAACTCAATTCCTCTACCAATAAAAGCCAGTACGCCATATGCCTTCTTCACCGCACTATTTACCTGGGTGGCAACTTTCAAAGATCTGTGTACATGGACACCAAGATCCCTCTGCTCATCCACACTACCAAGTATCCGACCATTTGCCCAGTACCCCATCTTTTTGTTACTCTTACCAAAGTGAATCACCTCACACTTAGCTACATTGAACTCCATTTGCCACCTTTCTGCCCAGCTCTGCAGCTTATCTATATCCCGCTGTAACCTGCCACATCCTTCCTCACTGTCAACAACTCCTCCGACTTTCGAATCATCCGCAAACTTGCTCACCCAAACTTCTAACCTCTCCTGCAGGTCATTTATAAAAATGACAAACAGCAATGGTCCCAAAACAGATCCTTGCAGAACACCACTAGTAACGGCACTGCAAGATGAACCTTTACCATCAACTACTACCCTCTGTCTTCTTCCAGCCAGCCAATTCCTAATCCAAACCTCCAACTCACCCTCAATGCCATACGTCCGTATTTTTTGCAGTAGCCTACCATGGGGAACCTTATCAAATGCCTTACTAAAATCCATATACACCACATCTACCGCTTTACCCTCGTCCACCTCCTTCGTCACCTTCTCAAAGAATTCAATAAGGTTTGTGAGGCACGACCTGCCCTTCACAAAACCATGCTGACTATCCTTGATTACATTATTCCTATCTAGATGTTCATAAATCCTATCCCTTACAATTCTCTCTAAGACTTTGCCCACAACAGAAGTGAGACTCACCAGCCTATAGTTATTGAGTTATCCCTACTCCCCTTCTTGAACAAGGGAACCACTTTTGCGAGCCTCCAGTCTTCTGGCACTACTCCCGTGGACAACGAGGACATAAAAAGCAAGGCCAACGGCTCTGCAATCTCCTCCCTTGCTTCCCAGAGAATCCTAGGATAAATGCCATCAGGCCCAGGGGACTTATCTATTTTCACCCTTTCCAGAATTTCCAACATCTCTTCCCAACATACCTCAAAGCCATTCATTCTACTTAATTGTGACTCAGTATTCACATCGGCAACAATGTCCTGTTCATGAGTGAATACTGTCGAAAAGTATTCATTCAGTGTCTCCCCAATCTCTTCAGCCTCCACACGCAACTTCCCACTACTATCCTTGACTGGACCTATTTTTACCCTAGTCATTCTTTTATTCTTGACATACCTATAGAAGGCCTTAGGGTTTTCCCTAATTCTACCAACAGAGGACCTTTCATGTCCCCTCCTTGCTGCTCTTAGCTCTCTCTTCAGATCCTTTCTGGCTACCTTATAACTCTCAATCGCCCCAATTGAACCTTCACGCCTCATCTTTACATAGGTCACCCTCTTCCATTTAACAAGGGATTCCAATTCCTTATTAAACCACGGCTCCCTCACACGACCCTTTCCTCCCTGCCTGACAGTTACATACTTATCAAGGACACTCAATAGTTCCTCCTTGAACAAGCTCCACATATCAATTACGCCCTTGCCTTGAAGCCTACTTTTCCAAACCACGCATCCTAAGTCGTGCCTCACAGCATCATAATTTCCCTGCCCCCAGCTATAACTCTTGCCCTGCAGTGCACACTTATCCCTCTCCATCACTTGAGTAAAAGTCACCGAATTGTGGTCACTGTCCCCAAAGTGCTCACCTATATCTAATTCTAACACCTGGCCTGGTTCGGGTTACCCAGAACCAAATCCAGTATGGCCTCACCTCTTGTTGGCCTATCTACATATTGTGTCAGGAAACCCTCCTGCACACATTGGACAAACACCGACCCATCTAACGAACTTGAGCTATAGCTTTCCCAATCAATATCAGGAAAGTTAAAGTCCCCCATAACAACCAGCCTATTACTTTAACTCTTCTCCTGAATCATCCTCGCAATCCTTTCTTCTAAGTTTCTAGCACTATTAGGAGGCCTGTAGAAAACTCCTAACAGGGTGACCTCACCTTTCCTATTCCTAACCTCAGCTCAAACTACCTCAGATGGCGAGTCTTCATCCATCGTCCTTTCCACCGCTGTACTATCTTTGACAAGCAATGCCACACCTCCCCCTCTTTTAGCCCCACCTCTGACCCGACTAAAACATTTAAATCCTGGAACCTGCAACAGCCAATCCTCTCCCTGTCTCCGTAATAGCCACGACATCGAAGTCCCAGGTACCAACCCAAGCTGCAAGTTCACCTACCTTATTTCGTATACTTCTTGCATTGAAGTATACACACTTCAAGCCACTTTCCTGTTTACAGGCACCCTCGTTTGAGATTTATGCCATGTTCCTAACCTCCCTACACTCCAGGTCCTGAACCCTAAAGCTACAGTCTAGGTTCCCATGTCCCTGCAGAGTTAGTTTAATCACTTTAAACAGCAGATGGCATTACTGGAGGGGAAAATATTCAGATGAAAACGTTACATGGTTTTGAGGAATGCCATAATTGCATCATGACATCATTAAGAGACTCTAATAGGATTAAAATTAAAAAAAAGAAGTGTTCCCACATCAGGAACCAGGGTGGATCACTGTGTATAGTGGTGATGGGTGACCGGGAAGCGGTATGAAATGGGGACAGATAGCAGAATTGTATTGCAGATATTGCAGCTCAAACTGGGCATTCATGTGATGCTGAAATCATAACAGAAGCAGCAGCAGTAGAATTATATTCAACCACAATCTGTAACTTTTTCCCCAGGATAATCCCGCAATCTACCATTACCATGAAGCTGATCTATGGTTTAGTGACGAGCGTGGGTGAATATGTCAGGGTCAGAACCATGTGTAACAAAACCTGATGACAACCCATTAAAGCTACCGCACTTACTTCTTACTTAAACAAACAGCAGAACTTACATTTGATAGAGGGGGAGCAATGATCCCAAGACTGTGACCACTTGTTTTTAAACCAACTCATAATTGTTGCTGACCTGTCTACTCTTACTCTCATCTGCTTTTTAGAAACCTTGTTCCTTTCATTAGGCATGGTTCAAGAACTTCCTTCCTATTACCATTTTGTCTATTTCATTGATATACTTACAGTGCTTTCCCGTGGGAGAAATGATGTAAAATACTGGTGTAAATTATCTACCTGTTCCCTTGAGCCACTTTCCCATTCATACCCTCAAAATGTCTTCAATATGCTTTCCTGACTTCATTTCTACCAAAGGTCACACACCCATCTAGAACTGTTTTTATTTACACAGGAAAATTTATAATGCTTGTTTTTATGTTTCCTGCCAATTTGCTTACATCAAATCTTTTCTTCCCTTTTCACCGCTTTCTCGGTTCATACAGTCATATCACGTACTGACCAGGTTTCTCAAGCTACAATAGTCCAATCTGATTGCATTTGATCCTCTAAACGTTTCCCATTCATACGTTTGTTCAAATGTTCTTGAAATGTTGGAGCTGTACTTGCTTCTACCACTCTTCCTCTGGCAGTTCATTTCATACACACATCACCCTCTATGTGAAAACGTTGCCCCTTCGTCCGTTTTAAATCTTCCCCATTTCACCTTAAAGCTTTATGTGTAGTCTCCTATCCTATCGAAAAGACCTTGGCTATTCACCCTATCCATGCCTCTCATGATTTTATGAACTTCCATAATGTCACCCATCAACCTCCATCTGCTACAACTTTCAAGAACAAGCATTTAAAGATAAGCACTGCAAATTTGAAACAATATTCAAAATGATAGATAAACAACACTCAGCTCAAACTTCATATTGTGATTTGTTTCTCTCCATGTTACAAACACTGACTCAGCGTGGAACTCTTACTGGTGCCAATACGAAGGCAAACATCTGAATTCCTTTGTCTAAAGGGGGTGATGATCTCTACAGTGAAAACGCATCTCTGCCCAGATCTATGTCAGTGGCACACTGAGATGAAAGCTGAGTATACTTTTTGAAATCTGGATCACAGTGTTAAATCAGTGCATAAGGGGAGAGGTGTTTCCACTAGCGCGTGAAACTTGGACAAGAGGGCGTAGCCTCAAGATTAGAGGGAGAAGATTCAGCACTGAATTGAGAAGGAAACTCTTCACCCAGAGGATTGTTAATCTGTGGAATTCTTTGCCCAGTGAAGTATTTAACACTACTTCAGTAAACGTTTTTAAAGCTAAGATTTTTTTAAAAAATAGACCAAGGAAGGGATACAGCGAGAGGACAGATAAGTGGATCTGAGTCCATGGAAAGGTCAGCCATGATCTTATTGAATGGTGGAGAAGGCTCGAAGGGTTGGATGACCTACCCCTGCTCCTCGTTCTGATCTGCTGTGTATGTGTGCATGGGTCACATCGTCAGTCATTCCAGGGCAAGATTCAATGGGGCTGTGGGGGTGGGGAGGTTTTGGGAGTGAAGGCAGAATGCACCAGTGTGTCCCAGAGGGAATGTTCTCTGCGAAAGGTGGACAAAGGATTCAAGTGGAACATCTGTATGGTGATGGCATTTCACTGGAGCTGGTGGAATTAAAAAATATGTTTCAATGATCACTTGAAGCACCACCACGCATAAGGCTACAGACCAAGTTCTGGAAAATGGGATGAGAGTGGATAGATGCTTGATGCCTGTCATTGGCGAGATGTGCCAAAAGGCCTCTTTCAGTGCTGTAAAAGTCCCAGTTTCTATGAGAAACTAACTGCAGTAGCCATATGAACACTGTGGCTACAAGAGCAGGTCAGTGTCTGGGATTTCGACAGCGGGTAACACACTTCTTTATTCCCTGAAGCCTATCTGTCAGATAACCTTCCATTACACTCCACCTATGTTTCGTGACCAGCAGTCTCCATTAACAACTATTCACTCTCTGAACTTGATCGTTTTCCACTTCTTTGCCCAACTGTTTTTCTCTTTCTTTGGGTTCTTTACCCAATTATCGTATATTACTTTACAAGACGGAAGTAAGAAACATGATGGGATACTCCCTGCTTGCCTGGATGAGTGCAGTGTTGAGAAAGCATGGCGCAGGAGATGCACAGCAGATAAGGCATAAGGAGTAGCAAGAGACTTTTCAGTCATGCCCTTCTTGAGGACTCCTGAGTGCAATTCCAACAATACGGCAAAGCTCAACAACATTCAGAAGAGAGCAGCCGAATTGATCAGCACCACGTTACTGACACAGAATCGACAAAGATTCACTTTCTTCACCTCCAAACACTGAGACAGGCCGTCTGTATTATCCACAAGATGCACTGCAGAAATTCACCAAAGCTTCTTAAACAATACCTTTCAAACTCACAACTACTTGCATCTAAAATGAAAGGTTAGTAGATAGATAGGAAAACCCTACAAACCACTTACCATCCTGACCTGGAAATATTTTGCCATTCCTCCAGTGTAACTGGTTATAATTTTGACTTTCCCTTCTTTGTGTTTTGGATCGACCAACAGTAAATGGACAGAAGTTGTTCAAGAAGGTAGCCCATCGTCACCTTGTCCAGTGAAATTAGCAACGGACAATAAGTGCTGAACTTGTCTGGAATATCCACATCCAATGCTGAATGAAATTTTCTGCTTTGGTGTTTTTAAAAGTTCTCTCTTCCTGGGCTATTTCAGTTTTAATTTCAGAAATATTAAAGATGAGGTTTTGCTGAAATAAAGCAGCACATCAGAATCTAATGGAGTTGCTCTGTTTGATGTCGCCTGAATCTCATCGACCTTTGACAATGAAAAGAGTAAGCAACATGCACATTTGAGTGAATCCATTCATTTGGTCTTTCTGCGAGCGGGGCTTCAGCCAATCATCTGGCTTTTCAAAATATAAAGGGAGGGATACTGGAGATAAACTGGAATTGCGATGATTGAGGAAAGGATTCAATTTCTCGTCTGCTCTGAAAATTCATCAGTGCAGCCACACTGGGAAAAAAAAACTTTTCAACTGTTCGGAGTGTGGGAAAGGATTTGCTCAGTTATCTAACCTGCTGTTACACCAGTGGGTTCACACTGAGGAGAGACCATTTAATTGTCCAGGGTGCGCCAAATGCTTTAAAGGTTCTCAGGAACTCATGCACCATCTAAAAGTTCAGACTGATGAGAAACAATTCAAGTGTTCTCCAAGTGGGAGTGGGATCAGGTCAACATCTGATCTCACTTTACATCTGCGAACTCACTGGAGAGAGGCTGTTCACCTGCTCTAACTGTGGGAGAGGATACAATCAGTCATTTAATCTGCGGAGACAGCAACAGAGAGATCACACAGAGGAGAGACCACTCATCTGCTGTGTGTGGGAGGAAATTAATTGATTCCAGAAACCTGCTGAAATCCAAATGTTTTCATACTGGAGAGAAACCATTCACCTGCTCTGAATGTGGGGAAGGACCTCTCAGTAATCAAATTCACTGAAACACCAAAGAATTCACATTGGTGTTCTGAATTTTGGAAAAGATGCACTTAATTCATCTATCCTGCAGATACACCAACGTGTTCACAGTGACAAGAAACTGTTTCAATGCCAGAGTGTGGGAAGTGCTTTATAAGTTCGCAGGAACTGTAGTACCATCAATGTGTTCACACTGATGAGAAAACATTCACGTGCTCTCACTGTGGGACTGGGTTCCCACTGCACATCGGCACAATTTATCTGCTGTATCTCCCACAACAGTGACTACACTTCACTATGACTTCAGTTGCTATTAACCACATTCACAAATCCTGAATGTGTGAAAATACATTTACAAATACAAACCAAGCCTTAAACATGAATAAAAGGCTCAAGAACAGGGCAGTAAATGGATATCTACCAGTCTCATTTCATGGGAGCGAAATCATGGTTGAAAAAAACCTGTGATTGATACCAGAACAATTAAACACTAGTTCAATTAAAGAGATAATGAAGTAAACCACTGCTGACAGAATGAACACAGTTCAGTTCTGGATGCAATAACAGCAGATTGCAATCACACCCGGCCTCAGTGGAATGGGTGTGTCACCATAGTCTTAGCAGTCCATAGGGACTGCTCTCTTTAAAAGAGAGAAAAGCGACTCATGGTGATTTGACCAGAGGGCTTCCAGACCTCATGAGAGGGAAGATTATGCGAAAGAGAGTCCTTCAGGGTAACCTCTAACTGGTAATGGGAATTGAGCCCATGCAGTTGGCATTACGCTGCTCTGCAAACCAATAACAGCGCAAAGTCAGCTAAACCGATGCCCCCTCACTGGGGTACCATGTGTGGGGATGTATAATTGAATCCCTTGCTACGCAAAGTGCAGGGGAATGGTCTTTCCCCACAATGTGCTTGTTGGTGTTTCATCAAATCATTGCTACTCATAAAACTCTTCTCACAGTCAGAGCATTTACATGTTCTCTCATTTGTGTGAACAAAGCCATAGCTGCTGAGGTAGGAGAACCGAGTGAACCCTTTCCCTCACAAGGAGCAGGTAAAAGGTGTGAATGAACTGGTGCTCACTGAGTACAGGTAATGAAGTGAATTCTTTCCCACACTCAGTGCAAGCGTACAGTCTCTCTCTAGAATGGCCACATTTATGTATTTGAAGCTTTGCTGATTTAATGAATCCCTCTCACCCACAGAGCAGATGATTGGTCCGTCCCAAGTGTCAACTAACAGTTGACATTAGGCAGTACTGTAAAGTTTATTCCTTCGAAACGGAGCAGACAAAGCTTCTTTCCCAACGATGAAGACGCTTGTGTGACATGAATCTGGATCCCCAAGTGAATACCTTTCCACACATGGATCAGCTAAGTGACTACTCTCCCATGGGAACAGGGTGATGGTTAAATAAAGACCATTGAATTTAAGACCTTTATAGATCTTAAAAGATGTTTTCCCCACAATCAGGGGAAAGCTCTCTTGTCAGTGTAAACCCACTGGTGTTAAATGAAGTTGGATGACAGAGTAAGTCCCTTCCCACATATAGAACAGGGGAACGGTGTCCCCCAGAATGTCTGTGTCGATTAGTCTCCAGCTGGCCTGTGAATTTGCAATCCTTCTCACAAACCAGACATTTCTATGTTGCTGATCTCCTCACATATTTGTTGAATCCTTTCCCCTAAACACAGCATATTTATGTCTTCTCGGTCTGTGATTTTTTAAAAAAAATGTTAACTGGATAATGTTAAATAATTTCTGCGGTCAGTTCAGAGGAACACTCACACGTGTGTGTGTGTGTGTGTGTTTGTGTGTGTGTGTGTGTGTGTGTGGTTTGGTGTTTTGCCACTCACAATGTTGTTTGAAATCGTTGCTCACAGACATATCAGATAAACATGTTCCCTTTACATCCATATTAATTTAGTGACTCTGTTGGATCTTTATATCATGTTTGATTTGACTCAATTCTCTTCAATACTTACAATTTATTTCTTTGTGAAATGATTTTCAAATATTATCGCAGTCCATACAGGGTAAAATCTCAGAACCAACAAATCCAATTTCAGAAAGACCTCCTTCCTCTATTCTACATCTCATCCCAAATGATCCAAAAGATGCAAAAACCATCATCAAAAGCAAAACGGACCCTTCCTGAATAAATCAGGTTGTTGTTGCCAACATCTATGAGACATTGTGCGTCCTGAGGTGCAAACCTGTTGAGCGATGTACGTAGCCAACTGGTGGATAGCACAGGCCACTGTCCAGAAGGATGTTATACAAGAGATGATACCCTTTGCTGCTACTGTACATCAGTGGTGAAGAAAGGGAATGGTGAAGGTGGATTGGTAATGAAGAGTACTATTCTGTCCCACATGTTGATGAGCTTCTTGTGTTGTTGAAGCAGCATTCAACCAGGCGAATGGAGAGGATTCCGTATCACACCTGACTTTCATCTTGTAGGAAGGCAGTCAAGAGGTGAGTTGACTTTTCGCCTCTGCCCTGATCTTCTTTCAAGCTGTATGGTCACTCCTGTTCAGTTTCTCGTCAATATTACACCCCAGAATGCTGCTCATGGAGTATTCAACAATAATATTGCTGTTTAATGTCAACTAGGGATACTCAGATTTTCTCTTGTTAAAGATGGTCTTTGCCAGGCATGGATGTGATACGACTGTTACTTGCCACTTGCCGCCTTCCTAACCTGCAATCTTCTTCCTGACCTCTTCGCCCCCACCCCACTCTGACCTATCACGCTCACCTTGACCTCTGTCCACCTATCGCATTTCCAACGCCCCTCCCCCAAGTCCCTCCTCCCTACCTTTTATCTTAGCCTGCTGGACACACTTTCCTCATTCCTGAAGAAGGGCTTATGCCCGAAACGTCGATTCTCCTGTTCCCTGGATGCTGCTTGACCTGCTGCACTGTTCCAGCAACACATTTTCAGCTCAATGAGAACAAGCCTACCAGCTCAGCAAGCAAACGTAGAAAACCAAACACATGGATATGCGCTACATCAGTATCTGAGCAATTGAAAATGATGCTGAATATTGTCCAATTGTCAACCAAGATCCTGACTTATTATGGGAAAGTGATTGGCCAAGCAGCTGAAGTTGGTTCGGCCAAAGAATCGACCCTGAGGAACTCCCCTCTAACTAAGAAGGCCTGGATTCTCAAGCACCATTTGCTTCACAAGTGGGATGTGACACGTCTGAACACGTTGGTTAAAAATGTCACCTGCAAAAAAATCCAGAGATTCAGGTAGACTGCTGTTTGTTTCAAAGATCACCTGAGGGTGAAGCTGTTATAAAGCTATCGCCAAGGACACTGCAGCACCGGGTAATGGGTCCTGAAGAAGATGCACACTGGACTGGAATAGTTCACTCTTTTTCTCCGTCCATATCTCCTGCCAGACCCTGCTGACCTCCTTCAACACTGTCTGATTGACTCTCAGATTTTCGGCATCTGCATTAGTCACCCTCAGGCTAGCCCCACATTGTGACGTCACCGACCCGTCTGCGAATGCGTCCAGATCCCCGGCCAAGTTGGCGGCTGTTCATCTCGGAACTGTGATACATTTAATCTCAAGTTATTTTTCGACGTTCTTGCTTATCGCTGAAAGAGTTTTTAAACGCTCTCCAGCTCCTGCAGCCTTAACATGTGCAGAAACGCATGTCTTCCCATTTCCAACGGAGATAAAGTCGATATTGCCAATGTGCTGCCGTCGCCTTTCGTGAGTATAGAGTGCTTTCACCACCGCGGGGCATTCTGGGTAGCTAGGCCCGCCATTCAATTCAGTTATAATAGAAGATTGATTCTGTTCATGAATAACTTTTTTTCCTTGTATTCCAACTTTTTGTTTTCCAAATAATATTTGGAAAAACAGAATGGGTGGTTAGAAAAATATCTTAAAATGGGATGTATATATCGAATCTCTCAAATCGCCTCTACAACATAACCTTGTCATTAAAGTACGAGATCTCTCAAATCATTTTGTAAATTCACGTCCTGAGTTGATGATGGTGGATTTTGGAAACTCCTTTACCAGTGGATGTTTAGCACTCAAACCAAGAAATATATTTGTTTATTCTGAATGTGTCTCAACATGTGTCTTTTGTCATCTCATTTTGCAGAGAAGTAGAAGGAATGAAAACTGAAGTGTTTCTCTGATTCCAGTTCAGTGCTATCTTCTCAGCTAAAAGGTCCAGCCGGAGACTTTACATTGAAGGACAATGAAATTGGTTCAGAGGTGAATATTATTGAGCATTCATCTATAATCCAATACTGAACTTGCTTTGCTGCGGTTCATTGGTCAGGCCCTGGTGTGATCCCTTTTCTGTGGATATGAATCCATGTCCATCCATTGCTCTGTTTAATCCCTGTCCTCCGTGACAATCTCTTTTCCATTGTCCAATCTGAGCCACCTTTACTAATGTGGATTTTAATCCGATGTGATAGGTTATTGTTATTCCTTCCAGTCATGTTCAAATGAGGGTTTCATCGCTGCATGTCCCTGAGCTATGTGCTCTTAATTTATTCCACTCGTTTATGTGGCCTCCCTCACAAACATCACTCAGACTTTCCTATGCTCCTGCTTGCTTTTATTCTTCATGCTCCCTCTTACACATTGTATTCCATTCCCTGTTCTTACCACCCACGTCCCCTTCCCCGTCCTTACCAATCCACCTCCCCAACAACCTCTTTCATTTTTCTTTCATCCCTGAGAGGCCCGAGTCTTTTCTTGGTCGAGATACTTCCTTGATGCATAATAGAACGTAAAACAGTGCAGCACAGGAATGGGCCCAAGATGCTGTGTTGAACTTGCCGAGCAAAACCCTTTGTGAAGTCAGCCTGAAACCAAACGGTGTTAGCCTGACAGTAAGTCGGGAACATGCTGGACTGTATTATAAAGGCTATGACAATAAATGATATCTGGACACTTAGAAATAATGGGAGAAATATGGTTTTTTCGAAGCAGAATATTTTTAAATCTGTTGTATTCTATATTTTGGTATGAGCATAAATGATAGAAGAGATAAAGGTGTGGGAGGTAATTGGTGGTGGAGAATATTTAAAATTTCAGAGGCATTTTGTCAAGGTTCAACAGGGGCTAAAGTATAGCGAGGGAGAGAAAAGAGCCCCTGAAAGGTCAATGAGGCCGTTTATGTGGAATCACAGTTGATGGGGGAGATCTGAAAAAATGTGTTTGGATTTACTGTGGAGAATCCAGGAGAAAACAGCACAAGGAGCGTGCTGTCATCCCAAAGCCGCACCCACCCAATTCACATGGCCACTTTCTGCCCCAAGTGTTACAGAGTCTGTGGAAGGCCACATCAGTCTGTACAGCCACCTACAGACTCCCCCTGAGCGTGGGAGATAGTCAGCCTCATCTGTGACCCATCACCAATGCGATGATGAGAGATGAAAGTTGAATCCCCTCACTATTATCCCAATGCCTTTGTTTCAAATTCAAATAATTCCCTGTTAATCCAGTGTCTCACAATGTAATGCTGTAAAGGAGCCTTAACACTGCTCTTGCACTTCTGTGTTCTGAACCTTATTACCCAGAATTTTGTCCACAACTGATTGATCATCTAAGGCCACATATTTTCTTGATCATCCCATTGTTATCCCTAACGATGAGAGATCCCCATCCTTCTTCCCATTCTGCCTGACTTTCCACAATGTTGTGTAGCTGTGAATATTAATGACCCACCTTATTGTTCACCCTCTGACCATGTCTCCCTGCATGTGATTAGATAGAAATCACAAGTCACACGTGCATATCCCTTATTGCAAATACTTCTTTCATCCAAATTTAGAAGCAGTAATTTACTTTTTGTCACAATTTCCTGTCACAAACATATTTGCTGATGTACAATATTAGTTAACTCACTTCCTTCCTGTTTCTTTCTGTTTGTCCTCAGCCACGTCCCCATCTTTCAATATTTTAACCTTTCCCCGTGGAATTCGGATTTCCTTTCAGGTGAGCCCTATACCTTCTCATGGGTGCCAGTTTAAAGCACTCTGCACAATTCTGGTTATATTATTGACCAGGGCACTGGTTCCACCACTGTACCATCACAATAAAATAGGTGACTTCTCCCTTAGAACTGGTAGCAGTCCCCACTGCATCAGACCCAGTTCTTCTGAAATCATTGTTTGATTCTGTAAACCTGCTAAACCTGCTGCACTCTGGTGATATCACTCAGTATTTCTCCATGTGGTATCCCTCACTGTGTGGGTCTAATTGCTGCCTCTGTCTACGCCTCTCACTCCTGTAGCTGGTCTGAGATTCTGAGCCAACAGAATTCTCCACTGCAGAGAGACGCAGCAGCACAAGCGAGGGATGGAGACTGGGATTTTCCAGGTGTCTATTGGACTCAGTGCTACTCGACTGCCTCAGTCTAATTTCCCATTCTGTCTGTTTCTCTGTCTCCTGTAGGTAATAAGGATATTCCTGACTTAACCGAATTCCTAATTCCCGTCCATTACAACACTGAAGACAATTGGGCAGCCAGAGAGAGATGGAGAGTGAGATCTGGAGCCTTCAGTAAAGCCTGCAGTCGGTAAGATCACTCACAGTAAACAGCACAGGGAGGAGTTACTGGCCTTCTGTATTCAGACGTGGAAGACAGGACATAGACACAGTTCTGGGCAAGGAACAGCAACATTCTAGGCTTCATTCCCACCATCTTGTGAGAGTCTGCTCCCACCTCTGCTGTACTGGTACTCACTGAGACAACACAGAGGTCCCAGGCATCAATCTTGCCCCATGCTGTATTAGTGATCTCTGTAATATCCTCCAGTCCCAATAATCCTCTCTCTGTTTGGAATCTCCTCTAATCCACACAACGCTCTTTGTTTCTGTCAGGTTCTCCAATCCCTAACTCCCTCATCCCTACAATTTTCCAGTGAATACTAAATTCCTTCATCCCTGTAAACCTTGACAGTGCTGTTTCTCCCTGTAAGCTCCTCCTACCAACACCACCCTCCATGTCAATGTATTTGTTTTTAACCTCTTCTTCTTTCCCTATCTGTGCAAACTTCTCCAGCTCCTACGATCTTCCTTAGCTATGAAAAAATTGTAATCTCCTTATCCTTCTCCAATTCTTCAAACTTTCTCTATGTAAACATCACCCTCAACTCCTCCCCAACCCCACCAACCCTCCCGACAATAGAATCTCTTTCAGTTTGTGCAATCGTCGCCTCCAGAGCCTAGAAGTCCGCTTACATATTTAAACGCCCTCAGTCACTACAATCTTCCATATCTCTGTTAGTATATACAATACTCTTCTCCCCCAAATACCCTGAAACTCCCAGACAACTATAGACCGGTGAGCCTGACCTCGGTGGTGGGCAAGTTGTTGGAGGGAATTCTGAGGGATAGGTTGTACATGTATTTGGAAAGGCAAGGACTGATTCGGGATAGTCAACATGGCGTTGTGCGTGGGAAATCATGTCTCACAAACTCGATTGAGTTTTTTGAGGAAGTAAAAAAGAGGATTGATGAGGGCAGAGCAGTACATGTGATCCATATGGACTTCAGTAAGGTGTTTGACAAGGTTCCCCATCGGAGACTGATTAGCAAGGTTAGATCTCATGGAATACAGGGAGAACTAGCCACTGAATACAGAGCTTGCTCAAAGGTATAAGACAGAGGATGGTGGTGGAGGGTTGTTTTTCAGACTGGTTGCCTATGACCAGTGGAGCACCACAAGGATCGGTGCTGGGTCCTCTACTTTTTGTCATTTACATAAATGATTTGGATGCAAGCATCAGAAGTACAGTTAGTAAGTTTGTCGATAATACCAAAATTGGAGATGTAGTGGACGGTGAAGAAGGTTACCTCAGATTACAACAGGATCTTGACCAGATGGGCCAATGGGCTGAGAAGTGACAGATGGAGTTTAATTCAGATAAATGCGAGGTGCTGCATTTTGGAAAGCAAATGTTTGCAGGACTTACACACTTAATGGTAAGGTCCTAGAGAGAGTTGCTGAACAAAGAGACCTTGGGGTGCAGGTTCATTGCACCTTGAAAGTGGAGTTGCAGGTAGATAGGATAGTGAAGAAGGCGTTTGGTATGCTTTCCTTTATTGGTCAGAGTATTGAGTACAAAAGTTGGGAGGTCATGTTGTGTACAGGACATTGGTTAGGCCACTGTTGGAATATTGCGTACAATTCTGGTCTCCTTCCTATCGGAAAAATGTTGTGAAATTTGAAAGGTTCAGAAAAGATTTACAAGGATGTTTCCAGGGCTGGAGTATTTGAGCAATAGGGAGAGGCTGAACAGGATGGGGCTGTTTTCCTTGGAGCGTCGGAGGCTGAGGGGTGATCTAATAGATGTTTACAAAATTATGAGGGGCATGGACAGGGTACATAGACAAAGTCTTTTCCCTGGGGTGTGGGAGTCCAGAACTAGAAAGCAGAGTTTTAGGGTGAAAGGGGAAAGATATAAAAGAGACCTAAGGGCAACTTCTTCACAAAGAGGGTGGTACGTGTATGGAATGAGTTGCCAAAAGAAGTGGTGGAAGCTGGTACAGTTGCAACATTTAAGAGGCATTTGAATGGGTATTATCAATTGGAGGCGTTTGGAAGGATATGGGCCAGGTGCTGGCAGGTCGGACGAGATTGGGTTGGGGTCTCTGTTCATCATGGACGGTTTGGACCGAAGGGTCTGTTTCCATTCAGTACATCTCTATGACTCTATGACTATGCCTCTAAGACACTTTGTCTGTGCCTATCAGTCTGCCTGCCTCTAACCTATCTCCATCCCTATCCCTATCTCCAGAATCTAACCCAGCTCCCTCTCTCTCTGTAAATTCCTCCAATCCACAAACCTCTTTGTCCCACTGACGTTCTTGACCAGATGTAATTCTGTTTAACTCGAACATCCTCGAGCCTCTGTAACCTCTATTCATCTGTTCAACCCCCCACTACTGAGGAATGACTCCCTGCCTTCGCTATAAAGGAGATGGAATGACAGTGAACAGATATGATCGAACTGTCATTCAGGAGATGTAGCTGCAGATGGCCATTGCAGGGAAGTGAATACTGAAGGGTTTTGTGGGATCGAGGCAGGTTCGGCCAAAAGCAAACAAGTTGTGAAGAAAGGATGAGGTGAACGCAGTAATGAGACATTCACGTGGAAGTGAAGATCAAAATTTGGAGTCTTATCTGAGTGGAGCTGAGAATAAGCAAGTAGCAGCAGCCTTAGCAGGAATTCTTTTATAGGAACCAACCAGTGATGGTAATGCCAATATGGTTACAGTCAGGATACTGAATGTACTTGTAGCAAGGGCAGTAGAGTAAATGTGTGTGACAGTAGTCTCCATCCCGACTGGATAACTAATGAGTATCAGGACTGAAATGGATGGAATCCTGGATTGTATACGAGATGGTTTTCTATAACATCACATCAAGGATCCATCAACAAAATTGTCTTTTGTAGATAAAATGCTGTGTAATAATAAATATCTAGTAATCCCATTATAAAGGTGTTTTGTGAGTCGAGCATCATAATGTTATGCAGGACAAATTGAGTTTGAGTTCCGACCATGAGTTGGAGGAGCGGAATTAGGCCATTTGGCCCTTTGAGTATGCTCTTCCCTTCAGTCAGATTATGGTTTATCTGATGATTCTCTACTCTATTTACCTGCCTTTTCCACAAAACCCTTGTTTCCCGGATTAATTAAAACCTGATCATTTCTGCTGTAAATATTCTTCATGACCCAGCCTCGACAGGCCCCTGCATTCAGGAATTCCCACAGATTTACTACCCTCTGAATGAAGACATTCCTCCTCATCTCCATCTTAAATGGATGAGCACTTGCTGGGATTTTGTGCTCTCTGGTTGCAGATTCTCACACCACTGAAACGAAAGGAAGTGGCAGAGAGAATTATTGCAGATGACATGAAAATTGATGGAGTTGGGGTTAATGAGCAAGTAGATCCAAGGTTGCAGGAAGTTACAGATCTGTTGGAAAGATTTGCAGAGAAATGGCAAATAGAGTTTAAGTTGGACAAGTCTGAGGTCATGTCAAATTCAAGAAGAAAGTTAACATCCTGCGGGACATTGATATACAGACGGATCTTGGTGTTAGTCAGTAACTCCCTGAAAATGGCAACAGAAGTGTTTCAGATGGGAAAGAAAGCAAATGGAACACTGGCCTTCATCGATCACAAGGTTGGGTATAGTGGTTGGCATCTGATGTTGTAATTGTATAAAACGTTTGTTTGGCCACACTTGGAGTACTGTGTGCAGTTCTCATCTCCACACAATAGGAAGGATGTGGAGGCTTTGGAGAGGGTACAAAAGGTGTTTATCAGCAAGTTTCCCTTGTTAGGTTTTTGAAGGGAGTGTTAGGTATAAGAGGAAATTTAACAAAGTTGGATTGTTTTGTGAGAATATCAGAAAATGACAGGCGACCAGAAGGGGAAAATAAAATTAGGACGGGACAGATCATGTGGATAGTCAGAACTATTTTCCAATGTGTAAGTTTCAAATATTAGAGCACATAGATTTAAGCTGAGAAAGAGGAAGTTTAAACGAGATGTGTGAGGCACGTTTTTCTAACGTAGAGAGTAGAAGTTATTGAAGGAGATCGGCGAAGCAGAAATATGAGCAAAGCATTGAAGTGGCATTTAGGCAGAAATATGAACAGGCAGAGAATAGAGGGATATGGACCATGTGCAGGTAGATGGGACTAGTTTAGAATAGCATCGTGGAGAGCACAGCCATGGTGGGCCGAAGGGCCTATTACTGTGCTCTACTGCTCTGTTTTCTAACTTCCCAGCAGCTAACATGTCAAAGCCCCTCAGAATCTTGAATGTTTCATTCAACTTCTCTCCCATGTTTTCTGAATGGCAATGGGTTCAACCTCAGTCTAATCCACCTCTTCCCATTAGAAAATCCCTCCATTCACAGGATCAGCCGAGTGACCCTTCTCTGGCCTGCCTCCAATGTGACAATGTTGTTCCTTAGCGCACTCAGACTGCTCTTAATATTCTAGGTGTGGTCTGATTGTAACTTATCCTAGATCTCCCTCTTTTTAGACGTCATTCCCTTTGAAATAAGTGCCAGTATTTGATTTGCCTTCTCTATTACCTGATGACCCTGTAAGCTACCTTTTTCATCTTGATAAGCAAGAACTCCCACAACTCTTTCTGCTGTCAGTCTGAAACCAAATAATGTGAGCCTGACAGTAAGTCGGGAGCTGAAATGTGTTAGAAAGGTTATGTCAATAAACAATAACTGGACCCTTAGAAACACATTATATACAAGAGAATTTGTTATTGAGCCTGTTGGATTTTATTTGTTGGTGTGAATATAAATGGCAGAGTAGATAAGGGTGTCGGAGATGTGTGGTGGTCCGGAGGTTATGGATTATATGGGTTTTCAGAAGCCTTTGCACAAGTTTCAAGAAGGGCTAAAGAGTAACCTGGTAGAGAAGAGGGCACATTAAAGATCAATGAAGTCACCAATGTGTGAAGCCAGAGGAGATGGGTGAGATATTAGACAAAATAGTGTTGTCAGAATTTACTGTGGAGAAAGACACGGAAGCTCGGGAACTTGGAGAAACAAATAGTGATGTCTTGGAAAGAATGCTCAAAGGAAAAGAGAAAGTGCTGGATTCGTAAAATAAGTAAAGGTTGATCCTAGAACATTGTGGAAAGCTAGGGAAGAGATTGCAGTGTCCCTAACACAGGTATTTATATTATCAACAGACACAGTGAGGTGTCGGAAGACTGGAGGGCGGCTAATGTTGTTCCATCACTTCAGGCTGCAGAGAAAAGCCAGGAGATTACAGCTCAGTGATGGGGACGTTGTTGGAGGAGCTTCTAAGAGAAAGAAGCTAAGTATATTCGGAAGGGCACGGGCTGATTAGAGATAGTCAGCATGTCTTTGTGGGCGGATAACAATGTTTCACAAACCGGATTGACACTTCAAGGAAGTGGAGCCAGTGATGTCTGTAGATGCTGGAGATCAGACTTGAGAGGTTGTTGCTGGAAAATCACAGCAGGTCAGGCAGCATCTGAGGAGCACGAAAATCGACATTCCTGGTCGGACCACTTCATCAGGAATGAGGAGGTTGCCAAGAGCTGGATGAAGGCAGAGAAGTCAATGTTGTCCAAATGGACTTCAGCAAAGCATTTGACAAGTTTCTAATGGGTGTAGAACGTCTAGTGAAGAGGAAGAAGGAAGCTGACTTATGGTTGAGGAAGCAAGAATCAAATAGACCTCTAGAGGGTTACATGGGGCAGCACGGTGTCTCAGTCGTTAACACTGCTGCCTCATAGCACCAGGGACCTGATTTTAATTCCAGCCCCCGGCGACTGTATGTGGAATTTGCATGTTCTCCCATCGTCTGTGTGTGTTTCCTCCCGGTGCTCCGCTTTCCACCGACAGCACAAAGATGTGCAGGTTAGGTGACTTAGCCATGCTACATTACCTAGAGTATTCAACGATGAAAAGGACTGATACATGTTTCCAGGTTGATGTTAAGAAGGGGCATGTGCTGAGAATTTTGTAAAACATAAGAATAGATAAACCTGCTGCACCCGAAGGGATATGTCCAAAGTTACTACAAGAAGCGAGGGAAGAGATTGTTGCACCGTTGGCGATGACCTTTGCACCCTCACTGTCTACTGGAGCCATACCAGATGGTTGGAGGCAGGAAAATGTTATTCCCTTGTTCAGGAAAGGGAATAGGGACAATCATTGGAATTACAGAACTGTCAGTCTAATGTCTGTGGTATACAGATTATTAGGGACGACTGTGAGAGACAGGATTTATGATTCATAGTTTGATTAGAGATAGTCAGCATGGCTTTGTAAGGGGCAGGTCATGCCTCACAAATCTTATTGAAACCTTCGAGAGTGTGACACAACACGTTTATGGATCAGTCAGAAATTACGGAGGCATGGGATACAGGGAAACGTGTCTGTCTGGATACAGAATTTGTGGCTCACAGAAGACAGAGGGTTTTGAAAGCTGGAAAGTATTCAGCCTGGAGCTCGGTGACCAGTGGTGTTCTGCAGGGATCAGTTCCAGGAAGTCTGAGGTTTTGTCTGTTCAACGGAAGGTCCGTTTGCTGCGTGTTTTACACTGTATTCAAATATTTTCCACTGTTCATTTACAGACACATGTTTCAGTCTGTTTATCCTGTTTACCTTGGTCCGTTCTCCTCTCAAACTCATTTCATTGGCTGTTTTTGTGTCTCACTGTAGCTTGTCCTTTCTGTGATTCACTTTATATTTCTTTAAACTGCACTTTATCACAATTTCTCAGAGGATCTCTCCAGGTGACATTACTCTTTCACTTAGTTTCATCACATAACGGTCGGTCTGAGGTAGTGACATCCCTAGCCAGTTGTACAATGTGTTACGCAAAGAAATACTGAAAAAAAATTCTCGGAACTCCTCTTCCAATCTCACTGTTGTCAGTGTGATTGTCCCGATTATACGAATATTGAAGTTTCACTAAATTATCGCAATGCCTTTATTAAACATTCCAATGAGTTCCTGCTTAATGCCGTGATGAGCAACGAAATGCTGTTCGGTGGCCGAAAACTGTTCTGCTGCTTGTGTCCTTGGCAAGTAGTAGCCATAATTTACATTCAGACTGACTCTACTTCATTATCTGATGCCAAGTGCTTTCTCTGTAATGCCTTTGTTATCCATTATTGTTAGCGTTACCAATTTTGCCTGAGTTTCCGCAAGGTTTTGAGCCATTGCATATTGATGTTCCATCTTTTGTTCACCCTGTAACCACATCTCCATGGTGACTAAACATCTTTTATCTTTGTGTCGCAAACCCATCTATCTCATTGACGAGACTTTGTCCACTCCAAAAAAAAAATTACTCTTTCCCACAATTTCCTGTCCCATACCTATTGGCTGATGTACAGTTTTCGTTAAACTCTGTCCCATCCTTTTCCCTTCTGCTTGTCTTCAGCTACATCCCTGTGCTGTTCTGATGCTTCACCTTTTCTCTTTGGATTTGGAAAACTCCTTTCAACTGAACTCTGTCCCTGCATCCTCTCTGTCATTTTAGAGCTCTGTCCATAAACCTACCGACATGATTGGCCTGGACACTGGTCCCAGCACGGTTCCAGTGGGTCCATCCTAATGGATTATATTTTAAATCAGCTATGGGATATGGGTGTCTCTGGCTGACCAGCCTTTCTTGCTCAGCCCTAGCGGCCCTTGAGCTGAGTAACTTGCTCGGCCATTTCAGAGGGTAATTGAGAGGCAAACACTTTGCTGTGAGGATGTCGTGCAGACCACGTAAGGTTGGGCAGATGTCCTTCTCGAAAGCACAAGTGTTTGGATTGTTTTGTACATCAGCAATGGTCCCATACTTATTTGTGGATTGTTCATTGCTATTTTTAAAATTAATGATTTCAAATTCCACCATTTCTGATGGTGGGATTAAAACCTGCCTCCCCTGACATCAGTTGAGGTTTTGGATACACGCTCTAGCAATGATACCACTGGGGCATCCCTTTCAACTGCTCACTGGTTGCTCATCCCTGAGGACTGAAGCCAGTGCATCATGAAGCTAAACCCATTCTTCCAACATGATTTTTTGATCCTGACACCTTCCTGCACTCTAATGATATCACTCAGTATCTCTCCATGTGGTATCCCTACCTGTGTGGTTCTAATTGCTGCCTCTGTCAGCGCCTCTCGCTCTTGCAGCTACTCTGGATCCTGAACCAACCGAATTCTCCACTCCAGAGAGACGCAGCAGCACAGGCCAGGGATGGAGTTTGGAATTTTCCAGGTATCTTTGGAATTCATTGCAATTTTCCCTGTGTAACCTTCACTGCATCTGTCTAATTTCCCATTCTGCCTATTCCTCAGTCTTCTATCGGTAGTCAGGAAATTCCTGACGCAATAGACTTCCCAACTGTTGGCAGTACATTTCATTTATGAACCAGTGGATACACTTAATGAGGTCCTGGGTCTTTCCATACCTTTGTGTATTAAAACCTCCAGCACCATCTCTTCTGTAACATGCGCTCTTTTCAAGTCATAGACATGTACAGCATGGAAACAGAGCCTTCGATCCAACTCATCTATGCTGACTAGAAGATCTAAATAAATCCGTTCCATTTACCAGCATCTGGCCCATTGACCTCTAAACCATTAAAATTCTTATCCCCATCCAGATACCTTTTAAAAGTTGTCATACCATCCGTCTCCAATACTTTCTCTCTCTGCACATTCCATAAACATCTCGCCATGTGCGTGAGAAAGTTGTCCCTAAGGGCGCCCTTAAACCTACGCGCTCTAGATTTGTACTCCCCAACCCCTGGGAAAAGACCTTAATTGTTTACCCTATCCATGCCCCTCATGTATATATTAACCTCGGTAGGGTCACCTCTCAGTCTCCAATGCTTCAGGGAAAATAACCCTAGCTTATTCAGCAACAATCCTGGCAACGTTTTGAAAACCTTTTCTAAGCTCTTTCAAGTTTCACAACATCCTTCCTATTGCGGGGAGACTGGAATTGCAGAGACCTCCAATTGTTCCCTGAGTTCCCCAGTCTTTGTCCATAGTAAGTTCTGGAGTGAAAAACTTGTTTAGGGATTTAGTCATATCCTGCAGTTCCAAACATCGATGGCATCATTGATCTTTAAGGGCCGCTATTTTGTCTCGACTTACTTATATATTCTTAATATATTTGCACAATCACTTTTGGATTCTTCTTATCTTTCTCTGCTGAGGCTATTTCAAGTGCCCTTTCTGCATTCCTGATTTCCACCCAAAGTGTATTCCTACAGCCCCTATGCTCCTTAGGGATTCCCTTGATCCAGCTGGCTATTCCTGACATGTGCTTTCTTTTCCTTGACCAGACCGTCAATAGACAACCAGTGTTTCCTAATGCTGTCAGCATTGAGCTGCACACTAACCAGAACATGCTGGCGCTGAACGCTCAATTTATCTCACTTTTAAAATATTCTCATTTGCCGACTTCCCTTTCCCTGTAAATAGACTCCCCAATCACATTTTGAAAGTTCCTGGTTAAGAATATCAAGATTGGTTTGACCCCATTTTATAACTTGAACTTGTGGACCCGGCCTGTCCTTTTCCATCGCTATTTTCAAACTAATAGAACTGTGTTCATTTTGGCAAAATGCTTTCCCACTAACACCTCAGTCCCTTTCCCTACTTTGTTTCCCAAGGGGAGGTCAGTATTAGCCCCTTTCCCTATTCAGGACATTTACATATTGATTGAGAGTTTTCAGGAATGCAATTACCAAATTCCTCCCTTGCAAACACTGAACACTGGCAGTCCCAGTCTATGTTTGGAAAGTTTAAAAACCCCAACCATAACAGCCCTATTATTTTGATTGATATTTGAGATCTCCCGACATATTTGTTCCTCAGTCAGCCATGGCTTATTCGGGGTTCGTAGGACAATCGTATCAAAGTGATGACCCATTCTTACTTCTCAGTTCCACTAGAATAGCTTCGCTGGGCGATCCCACAAGAATATCCTCTCTAAAATGCACGACCACACGTCCTCTCTAGCCTCCCCTTCCAAGATTTCTGTAGCATCTCTACCTTGAAACATTGAGCTGCAATTCCTGCCCCTCCCTCAGCTGTGTTTCTGCAATAGCTATAATATCCCAGTCCCATGTTCCAACCCATGCCCTGAGTTCATCTGTCAGGCCTCTTTCATTGAAATAAATGCAGTTTAATCATCAGTTTCTCCACATTCCCTGCGATGTTCTTGCCTGCCTTGTCTGTTGAATGTTCTCTCTCTTTAACGTGTGCACTGACCTCAATCTTCTTTCTGGCCTTACGGCTGTTTAAGGTCCAACACCCTGCCAGGTTAGATTTTATCCTCTCAAGCAATTCGCCCCACCAGGGTATGGGGCCCCCTCCCGATCCCAGTTCATGTGCCTTTCCCACCCTGTCTCCCTGTGTTGACACCTTCAGGGATCTAGTCACATGTCCACAAAGATCCCTTTGTTACTCAGTACTCGGCAAGGATCGAGCATTCATTATGTCTGTCCTTCGCTTAACATACCTCCCACAGGGGTATGACCTTACATTGATCAGAACTAAGATACTTTTATTATTCCACAGAAGAATCAACAATTCCTGCACAGATCCCCATGGTACACCCGCTGGTGAAAGGATTTCAAATGCGAAGAGGTTTATCCCCCAATTTTGCATCCAATTTACCAATTTGCCTTGAATCCCATGGGCTCTTCCTTTTTGAACCAGCCTTCCATGTGGGACCTTGTAGAAGGCCTTATTCAGGTTCATGTAAACCACATCATCTGCACTGCCCTCGTCAATATTTTGAGAGACCAAATCAAAAAACGCAACTGAATTCTGAGGCGGTATCTTCCTCTAATAAATCCGTGATGACGCAGTCGAGTTGACCCTTGTGTTTGCAAGTGTTGATTCATCCTCACAATTGTTCCCAATGATTTCCCTCCCCCTGCTGTCAGACTATCTGCTCTGCAATTACGTGGCCTATCCCTGCTGCCCTTCTTGAACAAAGGAACCACATTAGTGATCCTCCAGTCATTCATCACTTCACCTGTGGCCAGCAAAGTATCAAATATATCCACCAGGGCCCCAGCAATTTCCTCCCTTACTGCCCATAGCAGCCTGGGATAAATTTCATTGGATACTAGGGATTTCTCCACCTTTATGCTTGTGAAAGCATTTAATACCCCCTCCTTATTGGTCGACACATGTTCGAGAACCTCACCATCCTCAACTGAAATCCTTGGCTACAATGCCTTTCTCCTGTGTGAATAAGGACGGGAGGC
Source organism: Chiloscyllium plagiosum (assembly GCF_037043375.1). Classification (NCBI taxonomy): domain Eukaryota; kingdom Metazoa; phylum Chordata; class Chondrichthyes; order Orectolobiformes; family Hemiscylliidae; genus Chiloscyllium; species Chiloscyllium plagiosum. The sequence goes on along the minus strand of NW_028270176.1, from coordinate 67,445,248 downwards.
ATTTATTGAAGAACTCACCTACTTCCTCTGGCTCCATGTACAGTTTGTCCTTTGGTTTCTAACAGGTGCAACCCTCTAACTATACTGATCAAATACCTTGTGGCCTTTCCTTCAAAGTATCTGCCAAGGATATTTCATGTCCATTCTTTGACCCTCAATTTGAAGGACCCCCTTGCACTTTCTATACATTTGAAGGGCTTCGCCTATTTTCATCGCAGTGTACGTTCTTTATCCAGATCACGATATCACTTGATCAGTATTCGCTGGAGTTACTGCCTTTGACATTCACTCATCGGGGACCACACCGTCTCTGAATTCTCACTATACCACTTTAACATACTTCCTTTTTCCGAATATGAGCCCAACTGCAAATAGTTCCTCCCAGTCTGTATTTGCCAGGTGCTGTATCATGATCGTGATATTGCCCAGTGACAGTGATATTCTAACAATTAGGGGGCTTCTCCAAATTTGGCCTCTTCACATCTGCACTATCCTTATCTCTTTCCAAAATGACTTTGAAACTTAGTGTTATGTCCACTATCCCCAAAACGCTACAAAAATCATTCTGTGTGTCATCTTCTCCAGCACATCCAACCCTTACCAACCTACCCTCCAGCCTCTCCAGCACAAGATATCACTGTAACCTTCTGCAGTCCCCACAGCATTCCTCTATCCTTTCATGCAGCACCTCATTACCTCTAACCATTCAGAAATTACGGATGCATATGACACAGCGAAACCTATCTCTCTGGATACATATGGTTCCCTTGGGGCCCAGTGCAATGGGATTGTTTTTATTTAATCGTGGGATGTGGGTGTCTCTGGCTGGTCAGCATTTGTTGCTCAGTCCTAGCTGCCCTTGAGCTGAGTAGCTTGCTTGGCCATTTCAGAGGGCAATTGAGAGCAAAATACTTTGCTGTGGGTAAGTCGTGCAGACCACCTGAAGATGGGCAGATGTCCTTCTCTGAAGAACAAGTGTCTTTTTGATGAACAAAGGTTATTTTGGACATCAGCAATGGTCTCATGCTTATTCATGGATTGTTAATTGCAATTTTTAAAAGTTATTGATTTAAAATTGCACCGTTTCAGATGGTGGGATTCAAACCTGACTCCCTTGAACATTGGCTGAGGGTTTGGATGCAATAATACCACTCGGCCATCACTTCACCTGCTCACAGATTACTCATCCCTGACAAGTTATACCAGTGCACCATGAAGCTAAACCCATTCTTCATATACAACGTTTAGATCCTCACACCTTCCTGCACTCTGGTGATATCACTCAGTATCTCTCCATGTGATATCCCTCACTGTGTGTTTGTGTCTAATTGCTGCCTCTGTCATTGTCTCTCGCTCTTGCAGCTACTCCAGATCCTGACCCAACAAAATTATCCACTCCAGAGAGACACAGCAGCACAGGCCAGGGATGGAGACTGGGATTTTCCAGATCTCTGTGGGACTCTGTACCTGCCATTCTCCATGTATAACCCTCACCACATCAGTCTAATTTCCCAATCTGTCTATTCCTCTGTCTCCTGTAGGTTCTCAGGTATTTCCTGACTCAGTGGACTTCCCAGCTGCTGGGTGTGTCGTCCATCACCACATTGAAGATGGTTGGTCAGCCAGACAGACAAAGGGTAGGGAGATCTGGGTCTTTCGATAAATCCTGCAGTGAGGTAAGATCACTCACAATGAACAGAACAGAGAGCAATGAGAGAGTTCCAAACATCAGCTAACAAGACATGACACAGATACAGTGTTGGAGGGGGAGCACAGTACAGACACACCCCAGGATAAATCTCCACCCTTACTATAAGTTCTGTTGCACTTACACTCACTACTCTGCAACCCTGTATCTGTGGCATGTCTTGTGGACCAGTGTCTTCAATAATTTGTAACTACTATAAGAGCTACATTTCCAGTAACCTCCTCCCTTCCTGATAGTCCCTACGCATATTTGAAATATACTGCGTTCCAGACTACCATCCCAATCGCTGTAACTTGATTCAGTATCTATAACATGCCTTATCTCGATAGTCTCCTCCTCCAATAACTGGAACAGTGTCATGCAGCATGGAATCGGTTCCTTCGATCCAACTCGTCCATGCTGACCAGAGACTCCGAATGAGTCACGTTTCCCTGCATATGACACAAATCCCTTCAAACCTTCTCCTCTCTCTGTACCTGCCCAAATATCATTTACATGCTGTTATTGTACTTTTTTCTACCACTTCCCCCGGAAGCTCATTGCATACCTGCACCATCCTCTATGTGAAAAACCTTCTCCTCCAATCCCTTTTCAGTTTTTTTCTCTCCCATCTTACACTTATGCCCTCGAGACGACAGAACATAGAACATGGAAGCGCGGTACAGGCCCTTCGGCTCTCAATGTTGCGCCAACCTGTGGAACCAATGTGCAGCCTATCTAACCTTCTCTATTCTATTCTCATCCATATGCCTATCCAATGACCGTTTAAATGTGCTTAATGTTGGCGAGGCTACTACTGTTGCAGACAATGAATTCCATGCTCCTACTGTTCTGAGTAAAGAACCTACCTCTGGCATTTGTCCTATATCTATTAATTAATATTAATATTGATATCTTCCACAATTTAAAGCTATCACCCGTCGTAATTTAAAGCTATTGCCATCTGAGGTAAAAGGCTCTCACTGTCCAACCTATCTAACCCTCTGATTATCTTATATGTCTCAATTAATTGGTCTCAAACGTCTTCCCCTGAACAAAAACATATTCAAGTCACTCAGCCTTCGTCATAAGACCTTGCCTCCAGACTTGGTAAAATCCTAGTAAATCACCTCTGAACCCTTTCCTCTAATACAGTGACCTGAGCTATAGGCAACACTCCAAATATAGACGCACCAGCGTTTTTTACAGCTGCAGCACTATCTCATGGTTCCAGAACTTGATGATTGTACCAATAAAAACTCACACGCCGAATGCTTTCCTAACAACCCTATCAACCTGGGTGGCAACTTTCAAGGATCTATGTACATGGACAGAGAGATGTCTCTGTTCATCTACACTACCAAGCATCTTACCATTAGCCCAGTTCTCTATGTTTCTGTTACTTCTTCCAAAGTGAATCACCTCACGCTTTTCCACACTAAACTCCATTTGCAAAATCACAGTCCAGTTCTGCAGCTTATATATGCTTCTCTGTAACCTACAACATCCTTCATCACTATCCACAACTCTACCGACCTGAGTGTTATCCGCAAATTTGCTAACGCATTCTTCAATGCCCTCACCCAAGTCATTTATATAAATGACAAACAATAATGTTTCCAAAACAGATCCTGGCAGTTCCAAATAGTAAGTGAACTCTAGCATGAGTATTTCACCTCAACAACGACCCTCTGTTTTCTTTCAGCGAGCCAATTATCCAATCTTAACAGCAAAATCACCCTCAATCCCATGCCTTTGTATTGTCGGCAATAGCCTACCGTGGGAAACCTGAAGAAACGCCTTACTGTAATCTATATACACACCAACTGCTTTACCCTCATCCACCACTTTGGTCACCATCTCAAAGAAGTAAATATGGTTTGTGAGGAATGACCGACCCTTCAGAAAACCATGCTGACTATCCCTAATCAACTTATTCATTTCCAGCTGATTATAAATGCTACCTTTTACAAGCCTGTCCAACACTTTACCCAGAGGGGAAGTAAGACTCCAGGTCTATAATTACCCTGGGTTGTCTCTATTCCCCTTCTTGGACAAGGGGACAACATTTGCTGTCCTCCAGCCTTCTGGCACTGTCCCTGTACACAATGATGTCTTAATGAACAAAGTCAAAGGTTTGGCAGTCTCCTTCCTGGCTTTCCAGAGTCCAATGATAAATCCATTCTGGCCCAGGGGACTGTTTTTTCTACACTTTCCAGAATTGCTAACACCTTCTCCTTCTGCAGTTCAATCCCATCTAGTTATGGACTCCACTACCCTGGGGTAAAGACGTTGGCTAGTCAACTTACCTGTGCCCTTCATGGTTTTCTTATCCTTTATTAGGTCACTTCTCAGCCACCTACACCCAGTGGAAATGCGAAAGACAATGACACAAATATCCCTGCTCAATCCCCTGCCACTACTTTGTCACAAAATTCTGGGATAGACTTGTTTAGGACGTCGGGCTTTCTCTACCTTTGTGTTCTAAGACCTCTTCTGTAATAGAGACTCTTTACAAGGCATCACTGTTTGTTTCCCTTTGTTTGCTAGTCATTGTCCACAGTACGTTCTGACGTGAAATGGTCATTTCGGATCTCGCCCGGCTCCTGTGATTCTACACTTGAATGGCCATATTTATCCATATTCTGCCCCTAGTTAATCTTCTGTTGTTAATGTACTTGTAGACTCTCTTTGGATTTTCCTCAGCCCGATCTGCCAAAGCTTTCTGTGGTCCCCTTTGGGCCCTCCTAATTCCCTTGTAAGTGAATTACTCCAAACGCAATGTTCCTCAATGGATTCCCTGAATCCAACTGGCTATATGTGACACGTGCCCCCTTTTCTTGAACAGAGCCTTAATAACCCCAAGTCATCCAGTGTTTCCTACTTGTGATCGGCATTGTCCTTCAGACTAAGAGGAATATGCTGGCCCTGAACTCTCATTTTATCTCTCTTTTGAAAGCTTCCCACCTGCCTGACATCCCTTTACCTGCGAATACCCTCAACAATCAATTGTTAAAAACCTCTGGACTGCAGGGAGATTTGCCAGTGTTATGCAGGGAGGATTTAAACTAGTTTGACAGGGGGTTTGGACTCTGAATAAGAGAGGTACCATCGATCAGTCAAGGGAAAAATGCATCAGCCATCAAGAGTAAGTTTCCTATCCAGAATATCCCGGGGCACAGTCAAGGAAGGGAACAGACTTCTGGTTTAAATGGCATTCATTTCAATGCACGAGGCCTGACAGGTAAGGCAGACGAGCTCAGATCATGGACTGACTCTGGGGACTGGGATATTATAGCCATAACAGAAACATGGCTGAGAGAAGGGCTGGACTGGCAGCTCAGTGTTCCAGTATACAGAAGCTACAGGCGGGACAGAGGGGCAAGTAAGTGAGGAGGGGGAGCTGCACTTTTGATAAGAGAGGATATAAAAACTGTGCTTAGAGAGGATACTCTTTCTGCGTGATCAACCGAGGTCATGTGGTGTAAAGTTAGAAACAGAAAGGGGATGGTCAGTCTGCTGGGATGGTGTTCTAGACCCCCAAATAACCAGCGGGTACTAAAGGGGCAGATGTGTAGAGAGATTGCAGGTACCAAAAGAAATAATAGAGTAGTATTGGTTGGAGATTTTAACTTCCCCTTTATTGACTGGACCATCCGGAATGTAAAAGGCCCGTATGGGGTGGAGTTTGACAAATGTGTCTAAGGAAGTTTCATATATCAATATGGAGAGGGCCCCACTCTACTAAGACAGGTGCAACACTGGACCTCCCCTCAGAAATCGAGGTCAGGCAAGTGACTGAATAGTCAGTCAGAGAGCTCTTTGGGTCCAGTGAACACAACTGTCTTAATTTTAACAAAGTTATGGAAAAAGATCAGACAGGTCCACAGATTAATGTCTTTAACTGGAGCAGGGACAGGTTTGGGGCCATTAGGCAGGATCGAGCAGATGTCGATTGGGTGAACTAAAAATCACACAACACCAGGTTATACTCCAACAGGTTTATTTCCAAGCACTAGCTTTCGAAGTGCAGGTGATGATGCTAAAATATGAAAACTAAACTAAATGTGTTTGGTATTACATTCCATGACACTGTTATCCTGTTGCTATAAATTCTCTGCCTTATGATTGGGCTCCACAACCATCTGATGAAGCAGTGCTCTGAAACCTAGTGCCTCCAAATAAACATATTGGACTGTAAGCTGGTTTTGTGTGATTTTTAACTTTGTACACCCCCGTCCAACACAGACTCCTCCATCAACTGGGTGAGTCTGTTTGAAGGAAATGGAATGACTGACAAATGGGAGTGTGAGCTCAAGAATCCAGGGCCAATGCGCCTCTGTTAGAGTGAAGGGAAAAGCTGGCAGGTTTAGCGATCCCTGGCTCATGAGGGATACTGAGGCTCTGTTCAAGAAAAAGAAAACAGCATACTTTGTCTTTAATTTTTCCGTATCTACGTAACCTCTTCCAGTCCTAAAGACACGATCACTCGCTGGAGACTCGACAATCCTTTCAGGTGCCTGCAGCATTCCCGATCTGCAGAACCAACCAAAAGCCTGTGATTCTCCCAATCCAGTTCCGACAAGACTCACTATCTGTGTGACATCCTCCTGTCGCCAGCACCCACCCTATCAATGTAAGTTCCTCCTTTATCTCCATGCATTACTCATCTCCATAACCTTCTCCAGCTCTTACACCCCTATCTATAGAAACGTCACTCTCCCCTACAACCCTTCCCACTTTGACCAAAATGGAGGATGTTACTAATGCTCCCTTATCTGTGAAACTGTCCAACCAAAATTACTGTCCTTCTGGAAAATCTGTCAGACTCCACACTCTCCTTGTCTAAATAATCTGCAGAAGTAAACCTTCCTATATCTATAAACATCTTCAGTCATGACTACCCTCCATATCTCTGTTTCGTCCTCCAGTCTATACAATCCACTTTATCTCTGTCATCTGTTCCATTCACTGCACTCTGGGGGAAAAAAAAGCTTCATGCTATCCACCTTGTGTGTACATCACATGATTTTGTTGACCTCAATCAGGTCCCCAGTCAACCTTTGTCTTTCTAATGAAAATAATTTGAATCTATTCAAACTTTCTTCATAGCTAGCCCCTTCCATTCCAGACAACATCCTGGTGAACACCCTCTCCAAAGCATCCACACCCTTTTGGTAATGTGGTGATCAGAACTGCATGTAATATTCTAAATGTTGTCGAACCAAAGTCCAATACAACTGTAACATGACCTGCCAACTATTTTACTCAATATCCCATCCAGTGAAGCAAAGCATGCCGTATGCCGCCTTGATCACTTTACTGAACTACGTTGTCACCTTCAAGGAACCTGAAAACCCAGATCTCTCTGTTCGTCAGATTTCCCCATGACTTTTCCATTTAGTTTGCTCTTGAATTGGATCTTCTGAAAGGCATCACCTCGCATTTGCCTGGATTTATCTCCCCGGCTGCCATTTCTCTGCCCATCTCTCCAATCGATCTATACACTGCTGTTTTCTCTGACAGTCCTCTTCACTATCTGCTACTCCACCAATCTTAGTGTCATCTCCACACTTGATAATCAGGTAACCGATACCTTCTTCCAAATCATTTATGTGTATCACAAACAACAGTGGACCCAGCACGGATCCTCGTGGAACACCACAGGGCACATGTCTCCATTTTGAAAAATTCATTTTACTCTCATCCATGTGCATATCCAAAAGTTAATTAAATGTCCCTAATGTAACTGTCTGTAGGGCCAACGCTGGCAGTGCCTTCCACATACTCACCACTCTCTGTGTAAAGTACCTACCTCTGACATCTCCCATAAAACTTCCTCCAATTACATTAAAATTATGCCCCATCGTTATAGCCATTTTCACAATGGGAACATTCTCGGGCTATCCAACCTATGTATCCGTCTCATCATCTCGTACATCTCCATCTAGTCAGCTCTCATCCTTTTTCATTCCAATTAGAAAATCCCTGGCTTCCCCAACATTTCTTCATTTAGACCTACCCTCCAATCCAGAAAACTTGCTGATAAATCTCTTCTGTTTCCTCTTCAAAGCTTCAACATCTTTCCTGTAATGAGGCGAATAGAACATAACACAATATTCCAAGAGTTGACTAACCAGGACTGTATGGAGCTGCAGCCTCACGTCACAGGTCTTAAACTCAATCCCCTTGCTAATGAATGCTAAGACATCGCATGCCTTCTTACCACCCTTTCAACACGGCTGGCATCTTTGAAGGATCTATGGACTGGGACCCCAAGATTCTTCTGTTACTCCACTCCACCAAGTATCTTGCCTTTAACCCAGTAGAGGTTATCAGCAGACCCCTTCAATCTTAAACCTTCCCTGTTTTGGTACCTTCCTCCAGTCCCCACAAAACCCATAAACTGTGAAACGTCTTCCATCCCTACAATCCTCCTTAGCTCCGTAAACTCCTTTATTGGCGTGAACCCTCAAATTTACCGAAGCCAATTTTAGCCACTTCAATATAACTAATGACTGTAAAATCCTCCAATCCTGATATCCCTCCCTAACTCTAACCTCCACTATCCTCGAGTACCCTTCTGGGGAACATTGCAGAGGAAGGAAGAGTTTTAGATTCCAGGTCATGTTACGAGGTAGGAACGGCTGAAGAACCTGGAGGGTTGTACAAATGTTGGAGGAGATAGGGATCCTGAAGTAGGTTAGAGGGAGCGAGATTCATAGAACCTGCAGGATGGGACCCGGAATGGGTTGTGGAACCTGAAGGATATTTTAGTCTGAATGACTGATTTATTTTTGATTAGACTATTGGGCCGATCTTGATGACCTAATTTTGGAGATGTTTACCAGAATAGTTGTGCACAGCTTCAGATTGCCAGGCTGGGAGATGTGAGTTCAGATGTGAATCTATTTGCCCATTCTATCTGTGTGCTTGACACTGACCTGGTGCTTCTCTGGTAGAAAGCACTCTCCGTGTATCTGGTGACCTCCAGATCTACAGGACTGACCAGAGCTCACCTCATCAAAGCCTTCATTTAGAATGTGCATTATTTTTTCATTATTTTCAAATGGTAGTTTCGTAAGATGCAGGAATTGGGAATTGGGAGAATGAAACCTTTATTATTGGAAGATGGGAAGCCTTCAAAAATGAGATTACGGCTTTCCAGAGACAGTATACAGTATTCCTATTTGGGGTGAAAGGAAATGCTGGTGGTTGTAGGGTATGCTGGATGACGAGAGAACGAAGCTTTTGGTTAAGAAAAAGAAGGAAAAATTTGTCAGTTATAGACACGAGAAATGAAGAGAATCCTCAGACTATAAAGGCAGGAGGAGTGTAATTAAGAAGGTAATCAGGAAGGTAAAAAGGGGACATGAGTTTGCTTTGACAAATAGGGTAAAGGAGAATCTAAAGGGTTTTTATAAATACATAAAGGACAAGAGGGTAAGGAGGGAGAAAATAGGGACCCTCAAAGATCAGCAAGGCAGCCTTTGTGTACAGCCAGAGGAGATGGGGGCGATACTAACCTAGTGTTTTGCATCATGTTTAAAGTGGCGAAGGAAATGAAAGGTATAGAATGTGGGGAAATGGATGGTGACAACTTGAAAATGTCCATATTAAAAAAGAGGAGGTGCTGGATGTCTTGGAACACATCAAAGTGGATAGAACCCCAGGAACTGATCAGGTGTACCTTGGAACTTTGTGGGAAGTGAGGGAAGTGATTGATGGGCGCCTTGCTGAGAAATTTGTATAATTGATCATTACAGGTGAGGTGCTTGAATTTTGGAGGTTGGCTAACGTGGTCCCACCAATTAAGAAAGGTGGTTAGTGAAAGCTATGGAACAATAGACCAGTGAGTCTGATATCAGTAGTGGGTAAATTGTTGAACGGAATCCTGCGATTTAGGATTTGCATGTATTTGGCAAGGCAAGGAGGGACTAGGAATAGTCAGCATGGCTTTGTGTGTTGGATATCATGTCTCAAGAAATTGCTTGCGTTTTTTGAAGAAGTAACAAAAATAATTGATGAGGGCCGATTATTGGATGTGATCTATATGGACTTCAGTGAGGTGCGTCAAATGGTTCCTCATGGGAGATTGGTTAGCAAGGTTAGATCTCATGGAATACAGGGAGAACTAACCGTTTGGCTAGAGAACTGGTTCAAAAGTAGAAGACAGAGGGTGGTGGCAGATGGTTGCATTTCACACTGGAGGCCGATGGTGTGCCACAAGGATCGGGGCTGGGTCCACTACTTTTCGTCATTATATAAATGATTGGGCATGAACGTAGTAGGTGCAGTTAATAAGTTTGCAGATTGCAGCAAAATTTGAGATATAGTGGACAGTGAAGAAGGCTACCTCAGGTTACAACGGGATCTTGATCAGATGGGCAAATGGGCTGAGGAGTTACAGATGGAGTTTAATTTAGATAAATGTGAGGTGCTGCATTTTGGGAAAGCACATCTGAGCAGGACTTTTCCACTTAATGGGAAGATTCTAGGGAGTGTTGAAGAACAAAGAGATCTTGGAGTTGATAGCTCCTTGGAAGTAGAGTCGCAGGAAATTGGATAGTGAAGAAGGTGTTTGGTATACTTTCCTTTATTGGTCAGATCATTGAATACAGGAGTTTGGAGGTCATGTTGCAGCTGTGCAGGACACTGGTTAGACCACTTTTGGAATATTGCGTGCAATTCTGGTATTTTTACTATTGGAAAGATGTTGTGAAACTTGAAAGTGTTCAGAAAAGATTTACAAGGATGTTGCCAGGGTTAGACTATTTGAGCTATCAGGAGAGGCTGAAACGACTGGGGCTACTTTCCCTGGAGCGTCAGAGGCTGAGGGGTGACATTCTTGAGGTATATAAAATCATGAGGGGCATAGATATAATAAACAGACAAGGTCTTCTCCATGGGATGGTGGAGACCAGAGCGAGACGGCCTAGGTCTAGGGTGAGAGATGAACGATTTAAAAGGGACCTAATGGGCAACCTTTTCACGCAGAGTGTGGTGTATGTATGGAATGTACTGCCAGTGGAAGTGGTAGCGGCTGATACAATTGCAGCATTCAAAAGGCATCTGTATTAGTATATGAATAAAAAGTGTTTAGTGGGATATGTGTCCAGTGCTGGCAGATAGGACGAGATTAGGATAGAATATCTCGGTGGCATGGATCAGTTGGACCGAAGGGTCCGTTTATGTGCTGTACGTCTCTAGGACTCTCTAGCTCTAAATGCTTTCCACTCTTCATTTATAGCCTGCCATTTCAGTCTGTTTCCCCTGTTTACCTTGGTCAGTTCTCTCTCAAAATTATGTAATTGGCTTTGTTACTGATGCTCGGGTGTGCTTTATGGTCATTTTAAAATGTCATAATCTCTTTGAATTCAGGTATAATTTCTTGGAGGATCTCAATGCAATATTTCTCATTCACTCAGCTTCATCACCCAACGGTCGATCTGAGATAGTTACATCCCTACCCAGTTGCACAATGTGTTATTCCAAGAAACACTGACTAAAACATTCAAGGAGGATCCACGATAATATCACTCTTGCCAATGTGTCTGTCCCAGATAATACAAGCATTGAAATCTACCAATATCATCACACCACCTTTGTTACGAAGTGCAATTAATTCCTGTTTAATGCAGGGATGAGCAATAAAATAATGCTAGGCAGCTTAAAAACTGTTCTCTTGCTTGTGTTTTTGACACGTATCACCCAGAATTTGCATTCAGGCTGATTCAGCTGCATAATCTGAGGCTAAGTGCTTTCTCTGTAATACCTTTGTTATCCATTAGTGTCAGGGTTCCCATCTTGCTTTTCCATTCTGTCTGAGATCTGTAAGGTTGTTTACTGTTGAATATTTATGTTCCACGTTTTGTTCACCATGTAATCATGTCTGTCTGCTGACTAAATCTCATTTTTCTGTGTCACGAGTCACCTTATTGCAGATACTTTGTCCATTCCACAAAAACAACAACATAATAATTTACATTTTCCCACAATGTCCTGTCACAATCCTATTTGCTGATGTACTGTTTAAGTTCAACTCTGTCCCTTCCTGTTCCTTTCTGCTTGTCTTCAGCCACATCCCCATGCTGTTCCGATGCTTCACATTTTCTCTTTGGATTTTGAAATCTGATTTCCCCTGAACCCTGTCCCTGCATCCTCTCTGTCAGTTTAAAGCCCTGTCCATAAACCTACCGACATGATTGGGCAGGACACTGCTGCCAGCAGGATTGGTTTTGATGCAATCGTGAAATGTTGCTGTCTCTGGCTGGCCAGCATCGCATGCTCACCCTGACCAGTCTTAGAGCTGACTGGCTTGCCAGACCATTTCAGAGGGCATTTGAGAGTCAAACCCATTGCTCTGGGTCTGGGTTCATATGTAGGCCAGACAGGAAGCCTATAACAGATTTCCTTACTTATAGGGTATTAAGTAGTCAGATGGATATCTCTGCTACTGGCATTAAATTCTGGATGAACGGTCGAGTGAGAGTAACCCAAGGCCATTGCCTGGCCCACTGATAGCTCCCTCATCCCTCAGTACTGATCCCAGTGCACGTTTTTCGTGACCATGGTTTGATCGTGATGCCTTCCTGCACTCTGGTGGTATCACTCAGTATCTCTCCATGTGGTACCCCTCACTGTGAGGGTTTAATTGATGCTGGTGACTGCATCTTTTGCAGCTGCTCCAGTTTCTGAGCCAATAGTATTCTCCACTCCAGAGAGACACAGCAGCGCAGGCCAGGGATGGAAAATGGGATTTTCCAGATCTCTGTGGAACTCAGTGATATTCTCCATGTGTAACCCTCACTGCGTCAGTCGAATTTCCCATTCTGTCTATTCCTCTGTCTCCTGTAGGTAATCAGGATATTTCTGACTCAGCAGAACTCCCAATTCCTGTTTCGTCAATCACCACATTGAAGAAAATCGGTCAGCCAGAGAGATGGAGAGTGAGATCTGGAGCCTTCAGTAAATCCTGCAGTGAGGTAAGATCACTCACAGTGAACAGAGCAGAGGGTATTTAAGGGATCGAACTTTGGTCCAGAAGACATGACATAGATACAGTGTTGAAGGGTGAACACAGAGCATGATGGTTCCACCCTCTTGTTAACTTTCATCTCTGCTGTACTGAGCCTTCCTGTGTCAATATAGGAAGTTGACAGTTATCAATTCAGGCTTGTGCTGTCTTAGTGAGGATCAGTACAACAGAGGGGAAAGCAGGCCTCCCCCCAAGGAGTTGGCATTGAAACCTGGGATCTTTCTGTTCTATATTCCACCTCTCACACTGTCTCTTGTCGTGTGATAGAGTCATACAGCAAGGATACATGCCTTTCCGTCCAACTCATTTGCGGCAGTGTCTTGAATGCTGGTAATTCCCAGACATTTTCCTATTTCTGTAACCTCCACCCCTCCCATATTCCCGCTGTATATTCAAACCTACTCCAATGCTGACGACTCTCCTTGTGTGTAAATTGTTCCAGTGTCAATAACATGCCCAATCTCATTAATCACATCCTGCACTCACTACAATAATCCCTATTTCTGTAGTCTTGCACAATACTTACAGTGCTCCCATCTCTGTAAAACCCTCCAAAATACCCACCTGCGGACCTTCCTCAAACCCCAGGAGAACATGATATCATTGTAACCTTCTGCAGGCGCTATAACACTCCTGCCTCCTGGCCTATAGCACCACACGACCTCAGTAACCTTCTCGCATCCCTACTGACCTTCATATCTACATAAACACCTCCAGACACTTTTCAACCCACATCAGCACTCCACATCTCTGTTTGCTCCTCCACTCCCTGCAGCCCTACCAGCACCTCAGACACTCTCTCTTGTGTAATTCTGCAATTTGGGGCAGCACGGGGGCTCAGTGGTGAGCAATGGTGCCTCACAGTGCCAGGGACCCAGGTTCGATTCCAGCGTTGGTTTACTGTGTGGAGTTTGCACATTCTCCCTGTGTCTGCGTGGGTTTCCTCAGGGTGCTCCGCTTTCCTCCCACAGTCCATAGATGTGCAGGACAGGTGGATTGGCCATTCTAAGTTGCCCATTGTGTTAGGTGCATTGTCAGAGAGAAGTGGGTCTGGGTGGGTTACTGTTTGAAGGGTCAGTGTGGAACTGTTGGGGACAAGTACCTGTTCCCACGCTGTAGGGAGTCTAATGTAATCTCTCCCTCTACGTTCATATTACTGTCCATAAATATATCCCTCTATCCATAAACAGCCCCAAACCCTTTAAACCTCTGAGTCTCTGTGAACTCCCACAGCTCCAACATCCCTCCTTAACTGTGTAACCTTTTCCAGTCCTGAGACACTCTGCAAATGTGAACATCCTACAATCCTCCCGATCTGCCTAATCCTCTCAGGCCCACACAAAGCCCCGAATTGTGGAACCAACTCCAATGCTTGTGACTCCCCTGATCAGTTTCTACAAGATTCACTATCTATGTAACATCCTCCCGTTGCTATCACCCGTCCTGTCAATGTAAGCTCCTCCAGTTTCCCCACCAATCTAATCATCTTCATAATCTTCTCCCGCTCTTACACCCCTATCTGTGTAAACGTTACACTCCCCTACAACCATCCCGAAAGCAGAAACCTCCTCCAGTGTCTGCAATGTTCCCTATCTGTGTTAGTGTCTCCAGGCTCTATTGCTGTTTCTGTTTCTGTAAGCTCTGACAGATTGTCCAGCTTGCTGGTCCATTGAATTTCCAGAACCTCAGCATCTGACATCAACAAAGGTCTTCATGAACGTCCATCCTCTGTTCATTCCTCAATTCTATACAACTCTCTTAATTTCTGTAAATAGCAACATTCCATAAAATACTCCCTGTCTGCGTAAACTGCCCCAGTCCTACACTGAGAAGCCTCACTGTCCTTTTGATCACCTGTAGTCCCTTCAGATCACCCTGTAGTTTCCATTACTCCATTGCCTACAGATCATCCCTTTTATAACTCCTCTAACTCATGTGTTACTCCCTGTCTCTGTGATATTCTTCAATCGCTGCAATTCTTTATCTCCAGAGTTTCAAATCCCCCTGATCGATGTAAGGCTATTGATCCTTTGCAGCATGTTTAACACCTGTAGCAGCCTCCAACTCCTCAACGCATCCTGTCGCTGTAAACTCCTCAAATACTATAGCTCACTGTCTTTAGTAATATCTTCCAGTATCTGCAACCCTTTTGGTTTCTGTAACCTCCTCCAGAACAGCACTCCACATCTCTGTGTAACTGATGGGAATGCTGCAAATCTGCTTTCACAGTCCTCACTAGCTCTGTGAACTCCTGCAGCCCTGTAACCCTCAGCATCCCTGGCCCCTCCAATCGCTACAATTCTCCCTGGCTGTGTAAACTCATCCAGCCCCTTCAACCCTCCCTATCTCACTCACTCCTGCAGCTCCAATTATTTTCCATGTCAATGTAGTCTCCAACACCAACAATCCTGATATCTCGATAAACTCCTGCAGCTCCAACTACCAT
This sequence comes from Chiloscyllium plagiosum, assembly GCF_037043375.1. Classification (NCBI taxonomy): domain Eukaryota; kingdom Metazoa; phylum Chordata; class Chondrichthyes; order Orectolobiformes; family Hemiscylliidae; genus Chiloscyllium; species Chiloscyllium plagiosum. The sequence goes on along the minus strand of NW_028270176.1, from coordinate 67,430,077 downwards.
CCCTACTTGTGTACTCTCCAGTCCCGACAACCGTCCCCATTTCTGTAAGTCCTGCAGCTCCAAACCATCCATATCTGTGTAATGTCCAGTCCCTCCAATCCTCCCTCTCCCTATAAAATCCTGCAGATTCAATTACCACCCATATCTGTGTAATATCCAGTCCCCACAACCCTCCCAGTTTCTGTATCTCCTGTAACTCCAACTGCCACCCCTATCTGTATAATCTCTAGAACCTATATTCCTCCCTATCAATGTAACTCCTTCTGGAATGATTTCCCTGTACCTCTCCATGACATCTTTCAGCCCGACAACCTATCTGATCTCTAACCACCAACAGTGATCTCAAACCACCCGAACTCTGTAACATCCTCCAGTCTCTACAACCCAGATTTTCTCTGTTAATCTCTCTGGTGTCTGTATTCCCCTTTATCTCCCGTTACAGATCCTTGCTCAGGGAAAAAATGTCTCAGTACCGAATCTGTAAGAACACAAAATTCTTTGTTGTATCAATAAATTTGCGTCATTTTCTAAAATTTAACCACTGCAACCTTCTCCACCTCTTCTCATCAATATCCCTTTATTTTGAAGATCAGCCTGGTGAACCTTCTCTGGGCTGCCTCCAATGCAAGGACATTTTCCCTCCAGACAGGGGACCAAACCTGTTCTCAATATTCTCAGTGTGAGTTGATTGGAGTCCTCTATAGTTGTTCCAAGCCTTCCCTATTTTTATTCTCCATTCCCTTTGGAATCAATGCCAGCATTCCATTTGCCTTCTCTATGTCCTGCTGACCCTGTATGCCACTTTTCTGAGATTAAGACACAACGATTCCCACGTTACTCTGTGATGTAGCTTTCTGCAGTTGATCTGAAACCAAGAGGTGACAAAAGTAATCAGGAAGGTGCTGGAATGTATGGTAACAATATGCCAGGAATTATAACTGCACAGTTAGAGACCTATGGAAAAAGCGAAGTCCATAAGACCATCATGTACAGGAGCAGAATTAGGCCATTCGGTCCATCGGGTCTATTCCACTATTTGATTATGGCTGAATTGTTTCTCAAGCTCATTCTCTGACTTACTCCCTGTAACCCTTGATCTCCTTATTTATCAAGAACCGAGCTATCTCGGAGTTAGATACACTGAGTCACTTAGCATCCACAGCCCCATGAGGCAGTGAGTTCCACTGATCCATCACCCTCTGGCTGAATACATTCCTCCACTTCTCTATTCCAATGGGTGGTCCCTTCTCTCTGAAGTTGTGCCCTTTGCCCCTAGTCTCTCCTGCTCATGAAACATCTTGCCCCCGTCCACTCCATCCAGACCCCTCAGTATTCTGTCAGTCTGAATGAGATTCTTCGCGCGGCTTGAAACTTCATCAAGTGCAGACCCAGAGACTTCACCTGCTCCTTATATGGCCCGAATTTCATTCATGGGATCTTTCTTGGAAAACCATTTCTCCTACCCCTTCACATCCTTTATCCAGACTCTGAATGAATAACGTGTAGAGTGTAGTCACAACACTGAACCCAGCGGCGCTCCCCTCATCATCAGTTCCCATCGTGAAAAAGACCGATTTGTTCACACTCTCTGCCTTGTGGCAATCAGACAAATCCTCTATCCATGCTAAGCATGTTGTTGTGACAGGGAAATTTCATTGCGCTGCTGGATTTATTTTTCTGTCTGGCTGTAAACAGCAGAGTATCACCATTACCTTCCCATCAGTAACTCCCTGGAGAAGGTGGTGGTGAGCTGCCTTCTTGAGCCCCTGTACCAGCCGTTGGAACTGTTGTTATCTGTGTACTCTCCAGCAGGTGCTACAGCACAATCTCTCGTCTATAACTGCACACAGACAATGCAGCTCTCCCTTTTGTATCTGACATCCTCCCCGACTTATAATTCCTCACAATATCTTACCTTTTCCATACCCATCTGTAATAGGGATCTCTAAAATGTCTTTATTTTTGTTTAGACTTCTGATCACCTGAAATCTCTCCCTTTAAAAATTTGTAACCCCTTCAGCTTCTGTAACTCTACATATAACTGCAATCAATGACAGCAGAGGTTTCCTTCCTAAATCTCTGTAATTGCAATGTTTGTATGTGTTAAATTGGCACTTTTCATCCTCTGTATCCATCTCAGGACTTCCAGACCCTACAATCCAACTATTTGGAATGCTCCCATTCTCTGCACCTCCTCATGTCCTGGGGGTCCTTGAACACCACCAGTGCTCCAAAAGTTTATTTTCCCCCCAGTTACTGCAAGTCTTCTAACTCTGTAACATCCCACAGTCTCCAGTACCATACAACACTTCCTGGCTGTCAATTTGCATTTGTTGAAGTCTACACATCTCTGTAAGCAGCTCAGAAAAAGCCCTTTTGACTCTACAAAGCTCCGTCATGAACATGCCACCATCTCTCTGTTTCCTTTGCCTTCGTCAGTGCCTGCAACTCTCGCTGTATCATCCAGTAAACGTCTTTATCTGCTGCAGGTCTTCCCAGCTCCCCAGATAACCAGTTCCTTTCCATACAGCTCGCTCAATCACTGTAACACCATCTGCTCTGTCTAATCCTCCTCTTTCCCACTGTTTTCCAGGCACAACGACGATCCTATAAGAGAGCAGTGCGGAACGGGATGGTATAAATCTCAGCTGAGGATTGAGGCCGACCATTACCTGGGAGTCACAAAGGGAGAGAACCTGAGAGAGAGAGAGGCACAGATCGGGAGAATATAACTCAGCAGCGAAGACCGAGGCCGACTGGGACTTGGAGTTGGAGAAGCAGCGGAGCAGGAGGCTGAAAGTCAGCACGGAGTCACAGAGGGAGTGACCATTTGAGGGAGCAACTTGGAGCTGGTGTTTGAGGCTCACTCACACCGGGGAGTGACAGAGGCAGCAAAGTGAGAGGATATAAATCAGCACTGAGGTTCAAGGCCAAGTCATACCTGTGTGTCACAGAGATAGAGACCCTGTGTGGGAACAGAGTGGAGTGGGAGCTGGAGGATTACACGTACCTGGGAGTCACAGAGCCGCTGAACTTCTGAGGGAGCAGAGTCAAGTGGGAGCTGGAGGATTACACGTACCTGGGAGTCAAAGAGACGCTGACTCTGTGAGGGGGCAGATTGGAGGTGGAGCTGGAGGATTACATGTACCTATAAGTCACAGAGATGGTGACCCTGTGAGGGAGCAGAGTGGAGTGTGAGCTGGAGGATTACACGTACCTGGGAGTCACAGAGACGCTGACCCTGTGAGGGAGCAGATGGAGTAGGAGCTGGAGGATTACATGTACCTGGAAGTCACAGAGACGGTGAGCCTATGAGGGAGCAGAGTGGATTGGGGCGATTGAGAGTTATAAGGTAGCCAGGAAGGACCTGAAGAGAGAGCTAAGAACAGCAAGGAGGGGACATGAAAGGTCCTCTGTTGGTAGAATTAGGGAAAACCCTAAGGCCTTCTATAGGTATGTCAGGAATAAAAGAATGACGAGGGTAGGAAAAGTCCAGTCAAGGATAGTAGTGGGAAGTTGCGTGTGGAGGCTGAAGAGATTGGGGAGACACTGAATGAATACTTTTCGTCAGTATTCACTCATGAACAGGACATTGTTGCCGATGTGAGTACTGAGTCACAATTAAGTAGAATGAATGGCTTTGAGGTATGTAGGGAAGAGGTTTGAAATTCTGGAAAGGGTGAAAATAGATAAGTCCCCTGGGCCTGATGGCATTTATCCTAGGATTCTCTGGGAAGCAAGGGAGGAGATTGCAGAGCCGTTGGCCTTGATTTTTATGTCCTCGTTGTCTACAGGAGTAGTGCCAGAAGACTGGAGGCTAGCAAATGTGGATCCCTTGTTCAAGAAGGGGAGTAGGGATAACCCTAGTAACTATAGGCCGGTGAGTCTCACTTCTGTTGTGGGCAAAGTCTTAGATAGAATTGTAAGGGATAGGATTTATGAACATCTGGATAGGAATAATGTGATCAAGGATAGTCAGCATGGTTTTGTGAAGGGCAGGTCGTGCCTCACAAACCTTATTGAATTCTTTGAGAAGGTGACTAAGGAGGTGGACGAGGGGAAAGCGATAGATGTGGTGTATATGGATTTTAGTAAGGCGTTTCATAAGGTTCCCCATGGTCGGCTACTGCCAAGAATACGGAGGAATGGCATTGAGGGTGAGTTGGAGGTTTGGATTAGGAATTGGCTGGCTGGAAGAAGACAGAGGGTAGTAGTTGATGGTAAAGGTTCATCTTGGAGTGCAGTTACTCGCGGTATTCCGCAAGGATCTGTTTTGGGACCATTGCTGTTTGTCATTTTTATAAATGACCTGGAGGAGAAGTTAGAAGGTTGGGTGAGCAAGTTTGCGGATGATACGAAAGTCGGAGGAGTTGTTGACAGTGAGGAAGGATGTGGCAGGTTACAGCGGGATAAAGATAAGCTGCAGAACTGGGCAGAAAGGTGGCAAATGGAGTTCAATGTAGCTAAGTGTGAGGTGATTCACTTTCGTAAAAGTAACAAAAAATGGGGTACTGGGCTAATGGTCGGATACTTGGTAGTGTGGATGAGCAGAGGGATCTTGGTGTCCATGTACACAGATCTTTGAAAGTTGCCACCCAGGTAAATAGTGCGGTGAAGAGGGCATATGGCGTACTGGCTTTTATTGGTAGAGGAATTGAGTTCCGGAGTCCTGAGGTCATGTTGCAGTTGTATAAGACTCTGGTGCGGCCGCATCTGGAGTATTGTGTGCAATTTTGGTCGCCATACTACAGGAAGGATGTGGAGGCACTGGAACGGGTGCAGAGGAGGTTTACCAGGATGTTGCCTGGTATGGTAGGAAGATCGTATGAGGAAAGGCTGAGGCACTTGGGGTTGTTTCCTTTGGAGAAAAGAAGGTTTAGGGGTGACTTGATAGAGGTGTACAAGATGATTAGGGGTTTAGATAGGGTTGACCGTGAGAACCTTTTTCCACGTATGGAGTCAGCTATTACGAGGGGGCATAGCTTTAAATTAAGGGGTGTTACGTATAGGACAGATGTTAGGGGTAGGTTCTTTACTCAGCGAGTCGTGAGTTCATAGAATGCCCTGCCAGTAGCAGTGGTGAACTCTCCCACTTTATGGGCATTTAAGCGGGCATTGGATATGCATATGAAGGATAGTGGGCCAGTGTAGGTTAGATGGGCTTGGATCGGCGCAACATCGAGGGCCAAAGGCCCTGTACTGTGCTGTATTCTTCTATGTTCTATGTTCTATGGAGTGGGAGCTGGAGGATTACACGTACCTGGAATCACAGAGATAACTTTCTGCTGCTGGCACCTGCCTGCACTGAGTTTGATAGAAGTGGCAGAGCCATCACAGAAAATGCTGTAAGTTCATTGGCTGATAAATACACTGTTATTAAAGACTGTCAGTTAATTGTTGTAAGTCAGCCAAATTATTTTTTTCAACTTCTGAAATAAGGCTTGAACACAGAAATAAGAGGGAGAAGTGAACTTGTGAGCCAATATAATAAATTTCCCTCAGTAATCACAGTTGAAAAAGGGACTTAACCATATTGTTATTTCCCGGATGTTAACTTCATTCTAAGTAATTAATTAAGTTACTCCAAACATGTTGCATTTTAAGACATGGCAAGACATATTTGTCAGATGGAGAATGCGTTCTGTTACATTGGGAAGTCATAGCTCCTGCTCGTGTCCTAGATGAACACTGGGTCTTCGGGCTCAGACAGTGACTAGAGACTCTATGGGGCATCTGTGATGCTGAGAGTTCGGGGGATAGCACACACACACACACACACACACAGAGCAGATCACCCTGCAGACATGACGGCCTGGAATAAGTAAGGGAATGGGGGATTAGGCAATCGAAGAGAAACAGTCAGGGAATACAAGAATATCCTGGTGTCTCCCTCCCATTTCAGATTCCCAGTTTGGAAGCTGATGAAGATGCGGGCTGCTCAGGGGAGTGCAGTCGGAGCCATGTCTGTGGTACCACAAGCAGCCTGACTATATATGAGGGGAGGGAGAAGGAAGGAGAAACAATATTCACAGGGGAGACAGGAAATTGAAGAAGATGTCAGCATGTCTATAATTCCAGGATAGTGGGGTTAAGAATGTCACTGTGTCCGCAGGACATTCATCTGGGGGACAGTGAGCAGTCAAAGGTCATGTCCATGTTGGTAGGAATGACCTGGGTAGGAAGGGTGAAGTGGTCTGGGAATCAGAACTTAGGGAGCTCGGTGGATGGTTAGCAAGCGGGACGTCAAATGTAACAATCCCTGGAATACTCCCAGTGCCGTGTCCAAGTGAGAACAAAACTCGGAATTTTAGGTAGCTGCGAGTGTGACTGGAACGATGGTGCTGCAGGAAGGGCTTCAGATTCTTGGGACATTGGGACTGGTTCTGGGGAAGGCAGCAACTGTACAAGGTGGATGGGCTAACAAGTGATAGAGCTGGGACTGAATTTCTTACGGGGTGTTTGGGAGGGATTGAAAATAACTTGGTGTGTGCTTAGGATCCAAAAAGGCATAGTAGAGGAGACTACCAGGATTCTCAACATCATTGGAGATGCAGTTGGTACTAATTTATAACAACAAGTTTATCAGTGGAAGATGGAGTAAGAAAGAAGGCCTTAATCTGGGGTACTCTGCACGGACATAAATACTCGGAGTTTGGGGAGTTCCAGATGCAGATTGGTGTGTGGAAATCTGATGGACTGATCACCGAGAGCTGGCTCAAGGAATGGTAGGACTGGGTGTTAAATATTGCTTTGTATAAGGGATTCTGAAATGATATAAGGGAAGGGAAACGATGAAGGTAGAAGTATTGGTTTTGATTAGTGTTAGTTAAGGAGTCCTAGAGAAAGAGGATCCGTCCAAGTACAGAATGAATTTGGCTGCAGCTACAGAACAAAAAGTATACAATTACACTGTGAGGTACAGTCTGACAGCCAGCAACCAAAGAAATGATGGAGAATAAATATGCAGGGGCATTTGAGAGCGATGACAATACTACAGATTACTGATACTGAGAAACATAATTTATCCAGATATTGACTGGGTTACTGGTGGTGAAGGGTCATGAGGAGCAACTGTTCCTGGATTATATGGAGGAGAGCTCACGGCAGGAGTATATGTCCAACGCAAGAGAGCATGTACTGTTGGACCTGGTCCCACGGAAAGACGTGGGGAAAATGGATCCAGTGTCATTATGGGAGCATTTGGGGGTGTAGCGATCATTTTATTGTAAAGTTCAGGATGATGGTACAGAATCATATACAAAATTGAGAGTGAGAAACATTAGTTGACAGAGCAGCCTTCAATAGAGCAAGAATAAAGCTGGTAACCTTTCAAAAAGGCAAATAAAATGGTAGCTTTAAATAGTGTGAACCAGGGCAGATGTAGCTCTCATTATGGAGATGGGGCTGCAGTGTGACCACGACTGAGAATTCGATAATCAAAGATTTTTTTTTCCAATTTCTACAGGAAGGATAAATAGGACAACACAGTGAAGTAGCATTGTGTATAAAGGATGCGATCACTATTATTGTGATGCTAATCAATTTACACACTGCTCCTCCCTGCCCTCTCCCCTCATCCCTGCGTATTGATCCTGTCAAACATTGGTAACCTTTGAAAACTTCAGAAAATAGCACAGTATAGAGGAGATCACTCTGTCCACTGTCCGCATTGGACAAGATGTAACATTATTTTTTAAAGCCCTAGTTTTGTCTCCCCGGACAGTGTCAGCCTTCAGGTGCAGAACTCGGCAGCTTTTTAAAATGGTTTGTGAGTTTCTGCCTCGAGCCCGCTTCTATGTGTGTCTCCCAGATCCCGACCATACTCTGGGTAAAATAACAGCTTTCGTCACCACTTCTATAATATTTCATCCAATTAGATTAAATATTCGCCACTGGTAACTGAGCTCTCCAACAGGAACAAGGTGTTCTCTCCCTTTGTACCCAGGCCCCTGACAATATGTGCACCCCAATCAAATCTCCTCTCAGCACCCTCCGTTCCTATCTTTCCTCATAACTGCACTTCCCCTGTCACAGGGTGAAGACTCTCCTCTGTACCCTCTCCAGTCCAATTCCATCCTTCCATGTGATGGGGTGACCAGAATTGTAAACAGTCCCCAAGCTGTGACTGAACTCATTATTTATACAGTTCCATCATAAGCTTCCTACTCTGAAGTGTATTTTGTCTGATAGAGGAAATAATGCCATTTGCTCCATTAACGAGATTATTGGTGTTTCCAGCTACCTTCATTTATCTGCCCACACTGACCATATTCTCATTTATTGTGCATTCTTCTCTATTGTTGATTGTCCACAAATGCCTTGCCTTGCACTTCTCTGGGTCGTTTGCTCTATTCACCTGGATCCTACAGTTTCTGGTTTTAAACAGTCTGCCATCGGATCTCTCGTTAAATCCAAGGAATTCACATGCAGTTACAGGTCAGTGCCTCAAACCGACACAGTCAGATCAATTACACACGATCTTCCTTGAACAAATCCAGACTGACCGTCCTGGAGTCCCAGGGACTTCTTCAGTGACCGTTTATCCACTGTCTCAGAATTCCAGCCGCGACCTATTCAGTCAGTCCCTTTCTCCACATTAAACAAAGCTGCGGTATTAGCCATTCTCCAGTCCTCCGGCACCATCCCTGCATCCAGTGAGGATTGGATAATGTTGGTAACAATAAGGCCGGGGATTTTCCCCAGCTCCTTTTAACAGTCTGGAACATTGTGTTGCCCCTTTTTCAGGATTTAAATCTCCTGTAAAGTTCTCCGCTCCAAGTTTGTTGCTCCCAATACTTCAACTCTATTTGATTCAGACAGAGAAAAACCTAACCCATCTTATGATTTGGTCAAGTCCCATTTTAGTCGGGTTTCATGGAGGGTTACTCTCCACAAGATGAAGTGCATTTTCTCATAGTACCATCCCCAATCTGCCTCATTAAATTCCCTCCCTGCCCACGTGGCCTTCCTCTCATCGGACACTAACCCGATGTTTTTCCCCTTCGTCATAACAACTGCCCACTCCCTGGATATCCCAGAATGCACCGGCCTCCCTGTTAAAGTGGCCGTCTTTAAAAAGTCATTATACTCTTGGATTGTCAATCCGAAAATGCCTAGACATGGCAGAGGTGGTAAAACTGTGGCCCCACTTTGTGGACAAGCCCCTGAAATTCTGGTAGATGACATGGTGCAGGAGAGGGAGATTATCTTCCTCCAAGACTGGCAGGGAAGGCCATGGCACCAGTCCCGGCCAGCTTCGCCTGAGATTGACCCCTGTGTCAGTGAGGTGCCAGCCTTCTGGGTGAATGCCCAGCAGTGTAGGAAGAAGGTCAGTGACCTTCTCCACTCCACCAGGGTAAGTGCCATCATCTGCAATTTCTAAACGCTCCCTCACTCTCTCCCTGTTACTGCACCCACCTCCTATCAAGGCTCGTGTTCTCCCACCCTCACACCTGTAACTGCATGTGACTTACCCACCCTAACTGAATGCTGCACCTTCTATCAGTCTTTCCAAACTCATCTCTGCCCCTCTAGCCAACTCTGCCTGATTTCTGTCATGCCTACTCACTCACTCAGGCCACCTCGCCACCTTTCCCTCAGCTGTCCCACCACTAACAGCTGTAACAACCACTTCCATCTCCTTTAATATCTGTTGCTAATTTTCACATCCGAGAAGGAACCATCCCACAATAGGAGAGAAAGAACTAAGAGAGAGAGGGGGCTCCCCAGCATTCAGCTCCTCGCCCCATCACAGGGGAAGGATCCTGACCCTAACAACCACGAGAGACTGACTGAGAGTGTCCGAGCTCCCGGATTGTGCTGGGCACCGAGACTCACTGTGGAAAATGATATCAGGCTTCCTGGTTTTGTGGTTGTGCTAAATACCAATACAATACAGCAGGCGGGTGAGCCTGGTAGCTCTGGCTGAGGGGAGACACTGCTGAGGGCAGGGTAAGGCAAGTTAATAATTCTGTGCGCATTGAAGTCAGTTCAAAGTTAGTGCGTACAAACACGGAGTGAGCAGCCCAGAGGGACAGCCCGTGAGCTGGGTGTGTGTCCCTGATCACAGTGTCCTTGCAGCAGCATTGAGTGTCTACAAACACGGAGTGAGCAGCCCAGTGGGACAGCCCATGAGCTGAGTGTGTTTTCCTGAGCACAGTGTCCTTGCAGCAGCATTTAGTGCGTACAAGCACGGAGTGAGAAGCCCAGAGGGGTAGTCCATGAGCTGAGTGTGTTTTCCTGAGCACAGTGTCCTTGCAGCAGCATTTAGTGCGTACAAGCACGGAGTGAGAAGCCCAGAGGGGTAGTCCATGAGGTGGGTTTGTGCCCCTGAGCACAGTATCCTTGCAGAAGCATTTCAATGAGAGTTGTTAGTGCACCCTCAGCTGCAGCATTGAAGTACAGAAGCGTACTGTCAGTGGGTCGGAGATGTGCTGGGCTGGCATGGTGAGCTTGGCATGTGACAGATGCCAGCATTGATGGGTGTGGAGTACATGCAGCTTCTGTCTGTGCAGTGTCCCCAGAGACGCTGCTGTCCAAGATAGAAGATTGCTGGAGCGGGGGGCGAAATGGAGTCACCAGTTACCAGCTTGGATTTTCACGTCCAATTCTCCATATTGAGTTTCCCTACTGTGGGAGGAAGGGTATGAAGCTGCACGTTGTTGAGGAGAGATCCACTGTATGTGGCTGTTCATCATCAGTAATCATTCAGTCAACATCTTGCCACTCCTGCACTCAAATCTTGTTTTAAAGATCAGTTCAGCACAGGAACAGGCCCTTCATCCCCGCAAGCCCGCACTAACACATGATGCCGTTCTGAATTTAAAAAGAAAGTTTTTGCTCCGACACCCTCTATGTCATTCTGTTCCCTACTTATTCATATTTATGCCAAGATGCCTCTTAAAACTTACTATATTAGCTCCTTCTCCTCTATCAGTGCATTCCAGGCACTTACACATCCTGTCTGGAAAAGCAAAAATAAACCTTGCTGATCATATCTCCTCAACTTTCGCCCTTTTAGCAAAAACCTACGATCGTGAGTAATTGATATTTCTACTCTGGAAAAAAGCTTCTAACTATTAAAGGCCTTGCTAAGGTCCAGACGGCCAACATTCAGCCCCACACCCTCATCAATCAATTTTGTCACTTCCTCAAAATAATCAATCAAGTTTGTGAGACAGGATCTTCCCTACACAACTGCATTGCCTGTTGCTAGTAAGTCAATATTAGCGTACTGTTGGAGCTGCACTCATTCAGACAAGTGATTATTCCATCATATTCCTGACTTGAACCTTGGAGGTTAGATTAGATTCCCTACAGTGTGGAAACAAGTTCTTCGGCCTAACCAGGCCACATCAACTCTCAGAAGAGTAACCCACCCAGACCCATTCCCCTGCCCAATATGTAACCCTGACTAATGCACCTAACATTATGGACAATTTAGCATGGCCAATTCACCTGACTTGCACATCTTTGGACTGTGGGAGGAAACCGGAGCACCCAGAGGAAACCCACACAGCCATGGGGGGAAAGTGCAAACTCCACACAGACCGTCACCTAAGGCCAGAATTGAACCTAGGACCTTTGTGCTGTGGGGCAGTAGTGTTAAGCACTGAGCTCTTGACAGTTACTGTGCAGTGGGAGGTATGTCGGGCCGTGGTGCTTGCTGTACAGTGGGAGGTATGTCGGGCCGTGGTGCTGACTGTACAATGGGAGGTATGTCGGGCTGTGAGGTTGCAGACTGAGTTGTCCAGAGTATGATGCGGCCGCTGCTGTTAAGCCAATTGCACCTCATAGATGCATCATCATTTGTTGCTCAATCTGTTAAACGCCTGTCCCATTAGGAACCCATATCATGGTGAGGTGGGTCTGCAAAATGTGAAGATAGCCCTTGCTCCCCATAAGGGCTGTGCAGTGACCATTCTTACCGATATATGAAATGGAGAGGTGTACCTGCAGCAGGCAGATCGGTGACAATGTGGTCAATTATATGTTTCCCTTTTACTGATTCCCTCATAACCTGCCACAGAGCAGTCTTGCAGCCGCAGGATGCAGCATCAATGCTGAGGACTGTATTGAATATATACCAAGGAACTGCCCCCTCAGCCTGGCTATGTCCTGTCAGTGGGACAGAACCTACCAGAGAGGGTGGTGATGTTGCCTGGGACATAGTCCTGTTCACAGAATCCTGCATTACAGACAATATCTGACTGTTGCTTGATTAGTTAATGGGAAATATATAACAGGTCACTTTCACATTTTCTGTAATGAAGAGTTAATATCACTTTATTTCTTACATATTTTAAAATAAACCAAATATCATTGTTTTTCAGTTGAAAACAATTGAAGTGAACAATAATTGAATTACCAGAGCGCACAGCTATTACACAATTCAGTGACTGTAATAAACAGCTGATTTATGTTCAGATCAGTGAACACACCATCTTGCAGGCAGCAAAGCTGTTGGAAATGACTTTGAGGAAAAGCCTGAATTCAGACACAGTGTTACTGGGCCTCACCATCACCTCCAAAACACTGGCAATCTCCAAAATCAGTCCAGAGAGCTTCCAAACTGGATCTGGGCAGTTACTCACACAATCCTTCACAATATACTGGTTAGAGACATACCTGAACAACAGGGAGATGTGAGTGGGGCAGACTGGTCAATGGACTAGCACATGGCGCTGGTCCAGACACAGTTCAATATTTATAACAACGACCTGTAAACAGCCATGACTTGCAAGTATATCTTTTCTTGTGTGCCACCTAAATTCTGTAATTCTGCACCTTGGACCTGATCCTGAATGAATGTGTTATAAAGGTGATGGACTCCTGCAGCACATGGCATCTTACATTGAATCCATCATAAACCACATCCAGTGTATGTTAGCCCCACAATGTCAGTATCCAAACAGAATTGTGCAGCTCCATTGATGGCCAGCATCATCCCAGCCCAACGAGCTTGAGTTTGACTTGAGCCGGTTATTTCTGTGTAAATATTTGCAGCATTGTTCTCACCGTTACCAGCCATGAAGTAAAGTCTCTTTACTGAAGGTCCGATATCCTTTCATAATACCAACTTTTCGATTGTCCAATAAGCACAAAATCCAACCATTTATTCAGTACACTGTTATAACAACAATATGATGAAAACTCACAGTAAGGAGCATTGAAATGATGAGTCGCATTGCCACACCCAAGACCAAATTGTTATTAAGTACAAGGACTTTGAAAATATACAATTATTTTCCCTTGAATTAATATTGTTAACTAATAGTCGATTCTCCTGCTCCTCAGATGCTGCCTGAACATCCGAGTTTTTTTTTCAGAACCACACTTTTTGACTCTTATCTCTAGCATCTGCTGTCCTCACTTTCTCCCTGCTAATATTCACTCATAATCATTTTCGTGACAACAGTATTACTGTGTTTAAACATGTTCCAGTCAGATATGAGTACGTTTTCAGTTGCTTCTGTCTATCTCGGAGCTCAGTATTGTGGGATGAGATTGCCAGTGTCTGTGTGATGCTCGGTGTTTAGGCCATGCCTCTGAGAGACTGACAGATTGTTTCAAACAGCATATCCCTTCAGCTATTCACAACAAGCAAGGTACTGCCTGGACCAACCAGCCTGAGCTCACAAAACCTTAAACTCAGTGTCCAGCATTGAACAGGTCGAGACAATTTTTTAAATGTTAATTTATTCATGCAATGTGATTGGAACGGCATTTATCGATAGATAGGGAACTTGTGGATCCTAGAGGCATGGCATTCATCCACAAACTCCATCAACAAACACATCGACCTGGACCCAATATACCAACCACTACAGCGGACAGCTGAAACTGACAACCGGAAGCGGCAGGGACAGACCACTATAAACACCGAAGGAAGCATCAAAGAAGCGCTTCGCAGGAGGCTCCCAAGCACTGAGGATGTCGCCTAGCCAGGGGACGAAACGTTTGCAACAAAAACTTCCAGCTCGGCGAACAGAACCAATATTCCATAGGTTTCTACAATATTGTCTCTATTAAGACATTGCACAATTCCATTTTTAAGCTATTTACGTGTATCTCTGTATCTTTCCCTGTCATCCCCTCTAGCCGCTACATCCATCTGTATTTCAGGAAACCTCTGTATCACTACAAACTTTATATCATATTACAGCCTCGTCTATCACTGTAAACTCCGCCAACCCCTACACCCCTCCCTATCTCTCTAAACTCCAGCTGCTTCACCTTTCCCCATATCCTGTGAATGAGTTCAAAAATATCTCACTAACCTAATCTAGCATGTACAGGCCACAATTTTTCTGTAATACCTCCAGTCTTACTTTCCTCTCTCTGTAACATCTCACACCTTGCTTTCCTATCTCTGTAACATCTCGCACCTTGCTTTCCTATCTCTATTACATTTCCAGCTTTGGTTTCCTCTCTCAGTAACATTTCCAGCCTTGTTTTCCCTCTCTCTCTGTAACATTTCCATCCTTTCTATAGTCTCTCTGTAACATGTTCAGCCTTTCTTTCCTATCTCTGTTGCATCTCTAGTCTTGCTTTCCTCTCTCTAAAACATCTCCAGCCTTGCCTTCCTATCTCTGTAACATCTAGAACCTTGTTTTCCTCTCTCTGTAACATCTCCAGCCTTTCATTCCCACCTCTGTAACATATCTTGCCTTGCTTTCCTATCTCTTGAAACATCTCCAGCCTTGCTTTCTTCTCTCTCCGTAACATCTCCAGCCTTGCTTTCTTCTCTCTCCGTAACATCTCTAGCCTTGCTTTCCTTTCTCTGCAACATCTCCGGCCTTGCTTTCCTCTCTCTCCGTAACATCTCTTGCCTTGCTTTCCTATCTCTGTCACATCTCCAGCCTTGCTTTTCTATCGCTGTCACATCTCCAGCCTTGCTGTCCTATCTCTGTAACATCTCCAGCCTTGCTGTCCTATCTCTGTAACATCTCCAGCCTTGCTGTCCTATCTCTGTAACATCTCCAGCCTTGCTTTCCTATCTCTCCGTAACATCTCAAGCCTTGCTTTCCTCTCTCCGTAACATCTCCAGCCTAGCTTTCCTCTCTTTCTGCAACATCTCCAGCCTTGCTTTCCTCTCTTTCTGTAACATCTCCAGGCTTGCTTTCCTATTCTCTCTAATATCTCCAGCCTTACTTTCCTCTCTCCCTGTAACATCTCAAACATTGCTTTACTCTCTCCCTGTAACATCTCCAGCTTTGCTTTCCTATCGCTGTAACATCTCCAGCCTGGTTTCCTTCATACCTCAGTGAATTGGTTATATATTTGCTTCTGCATTTTCATCTTTCTGGGGCTCTATTATATATCCCCAGCAATGTGCCTGTCATCGTTTGGAACCTCACCTCGACCCAAAAAGCCTCATTTGAAGACACGTCCAAGATACCATCTCTCCTTACTGCAGTAACTGTTCTTTGATTAATAATGCAACAGCACCTCCTCTTTAACACCCTCTCCTGTCCTGACTATAATTCCAGTACAACAGAATACTGAGTTGTTAGCCCTGACCTCCCTCAAACACGTCTCTATGATGGCAAAAAATATTCCACCTCCACTTGTCGACTCATGCCATTGTCACAACAGTCTGTCTGATAATACTCCCAGCATACATGTAAGCTGGAATATAACACCTGGAATACTCTGTGTATCGGAGTTCCTCAATCATTCACTATTTGTTATCAGGCTGCCCAAACCATGAACCAAAATTGTAACTCTGGGACTGAATGAATATTTGTTGAATTGTAATTTTTTTAAAAAAAAGAAAGTATTCATCAAGAGCAACTTTCCAGAACTGAGCAGTCAGCTCCACATACAATGAGTATCTGATGGTTAATTCTCCTTCCGTGTGCAGAGGGGCCAGCCCTCAGTAAAGGATAAAGTGAAGACTGCAGTTGATGGAGATCAGAGTCGAAAAGTGTGGTATTGGAAAAGCACAGCATGTCAGGCAGCATCCGAGGAGCAGGAGAGTCGATAGTTCGGCCATGAGCTCTTTATCAGGAAGGCATTGGTGCATTCCTTTTTTTTGATTCTGTGATTTTCAGGCCGTTGAGAACCATTCTTGCTCAGCAAGGCAGCACTGTATATAGCACTGAAAACGAAAGCAGTCAATCAATTGGTTGGACAGCGTGTAGACAGGTTGAGGGGAAATACAGAGTGATTGACGTACAAACATAAGGATGGATAAATCCCCTGGGCCAGAGGAGGTATACACAAGGTTACTCCAGGAGGTGATGGAAGAGATTGGTGTGACTTTGGTAATAATATATGCGTCTTCATTGTTCACTGGAGTAGTGCCAGATGTTTGGGGGGTGGCAAATGTTATCCCCTTGTTCAGGTAAGGGAATAGGGATAACCCTGGGAATGATAGAATAGTCAGTCTTACACCAGTGGAGGGCAAAGTATTGGAGATGATTCTCAGAGACAGGATTTACAATTACTTAAAAAAACCATAGTATGGTCAGCATGGCTTTTTGAAGAGCAGGTCATGCCTCACAAACCTTATTGAATTCTTTGAAGATGTGAAAAAACATGTTGATGAAGATAGACCAGTAGATGTGGTGAACACGAATTTTAGAAGGCGTTTGATAAGGTTCCCCATTGTGGGCTCATTCAGAAGTTAAGGAGGCATGGGACGCAGGGAAATTTGGCTCTCTGGATACGGGCGTGGCTGGCCCATAGAAGACAGAGGGTGGCAGCAGATGGAAAGTATTCAGCCTGGAGCTCAGTGAGCAGTGGCGTTCCACAGGGATCGGTTCTGGGGCCTGTGCTGTTTGTGATTTTTATAAATGACTTTGATGAGGAAGTGGAATGGTGGGTTAGAAAGTTTGCCGATGACATGAAGGTTGATGGAGTTCTGGATAGTGTGGTGGGATGTTGTAGTTTGCAACAGGACATTGACAGGATACAGAGCTGGGCTGATAAGTGGTAGATAGAGTTTAACCATTAAAAGTGTGAATTGATTTAATTAGGAAAGGTTGCATTTGCATACAGGGTTAAAGGCAGAACTCTTGGCAGTGTGGAGCAACAGGGATCTTGGGGTCCATGTCCGTAGTTTCCTCAGTGTTGCGACCGACATTGATAAGTTTGTTAAGGAGGTGTATGGTGTGTTGGCTTTCATTATGGGGGATTGTGTTTAAGAGCGGCGAGGTTAAAGCTTAGGTCAATAAAGCTGTGGTTCAACCACACTAGGAGTATTGTGTTCGGATCTGGTTGCCTCAGTATAGGAAACTTGTGGAAGCCTCAGTGTCGAGAGGAGATTTACCAGGATGCTGCCAGGACTGGAGAACATGTCTTAGAGAGAACGTTTGAGGGAGCTGGGGCTTTTCTCCCTGGAGCGAAGAAGGATGAGAGGTGACTTGATAGAGGTGTACAAGATGTTGAGAGACGTAGATAGATTGGATAGCCAAAGTCTTTTCCCATGGCAGAAGTGGCTATCAACAAGGGCCGTAATTTTAAGGTGATTGGAGAAAGGTTTCGGGGGCTGTCAGAGATAGGTTCTTTACACAAAAAGTGGTGGGGGCGGAATGCACCGCCAGTGGTGGTAGTAGAGTCAGATACATTAGAGATATTTAAGAAGACTCTTGGATAGGCACATGGACGTTAGGTTAGTCTGATCTTAGTGTAGGATAAAAGGCTGCAAAAACATTGAGAGCTGAAGCGCCTGCACTGTGCTGTACTGTTCTATGTTCCAAGTTTCACTCAGTTTGTGGATTCTCGTCGGTTGGTGAATGTGGGAGGAAGTGTGGCGGGTGAGGGAGTGAGGTGTGTGAGGTCAGGAATCTGGGGTGGGGCGTTAGACCAAGACTTCCAATTTTGATGTGCTTTGTTAGATTCACCTGAATGTCAGCACAACATGTGAGGTTTCCAAGACCAGAGAAAATCCACCAAGTTTAGTTATTAAAACGATTCTTGGCTTGCCATTTGCTCCTGGTTTCTTCAGATACATTCTGAGCATCCACAGGCATGTACAATTTTATTTTGATCCTGGTTAATGTGAAGGTACATTTAATGGATATAGTTTCAGAGGGTTCACTGTGAGACACAAGATGCTGCAATAGACTGTCAATTGTGAACGTTTTCACCCAGTGTCTGGTCCAGGGGGCAGATGTATGGAATCTGGAGGTCATGCCAGATGTCATCACCATAAGTAACGTGTGTGATGTGATTATGACACTCCATGTCCATACATCTGCTCCCTGGGCCAGGCTCTGACTGATGAATTTATAAGGCATGGTTCCTGGTCAGTCAGTGGTGTCTAATTTAGACAGCATTTGTATCTACACTGAGAGCAGTGATAGCCTGTTGGCTAGTTTCCTCCTGCTCAAGGCGGATCCCAAATGAATCTCTGTCAGAGAATGTTTGAATGACTGCCCTGACCCAGGTTGGAAACTGTCTGGTCAGATTCAGGAGCAGGCCAGTGTCTCACTCAGTGCCACGGGCAGCTGTGAGGTCCAGTAGTACTTTACCCGAATTCAGGCCTTTTGGAATCCACTTTTAATGATGGTCATGATGCAAAGTCATAGGTTTACTGATCTGAACAATGATCAGGAGTTTGCCATGTTTGTGAATTGGGCAATAATAAGATATGAGCTACAATTATTCAACTGAACAATAACTGCATCATCTCTGAGACAATTAAGTTGATTCTATATTGATGGAATTAAAATATAAACACGAAAAACCTTTTATTATACAAAAGTAAGGAATCACATTTTGTTTTGTATCGAAAACGAACATGTCTGGCTATTTTGGTGATCACAATTACACATTGAATCTCAGTATTCAAATACAAAAATTGTCGCTCTATCATTTACAAAGTGACTGACCTCTAACTGATTACATATTCAGATTGAACAAATGATTGAAAAATCAAATAGACTTACAACTCTTACACATTTAAATATAATCAATCGATTTAATTTCTCACCGGAAATATGTGAGCTTCAGCTATTTGCCAACAATTCTATTAGTTTTAAAATAATGATGGAAAAGGATAGACTAGATGTAAATGTTAATGTTCTAAATTGGAAAAATGCCAATTTTGATGGTATTAGGAAATAACTTTCAAAAGCTGATGGCAGCAGATGTTCGCAGGGAAAGGGATGGCTGGAAAATGGAAAGCCTTCAGAAATGAGATAACGAGAGTCCAGAGACAATATATTCCTGTTAGGATGAAAGGAAAGGCTGGTAGGTATAGAGAATGCTGAATGACTAATGAAATTGAGGGTCTGGTTAAGAAAAAAGAGGAAGCATATGACAGGTACAGGCAGGATAGGTCGAGTGAATCCTTAGAAGAGTATAAAGGCAGGAGGAGTATACTAGAGAGGGAAGTCAGGAAATCAAAAAGGGGACATGAGATAGTTTTGGCAAATAGATTTAGGGAGAATCCAAAAGGATTTTACAAATACATTTAGGACAAAAGGGTAAATAGGGAGAGAATAGAGCTCTCAAAGTTCAGCAAGACAGCCTTTGTGTGGAGCTTCAGGAGTTAAGGGAGATACTAAATGAGTATTTTGTATCAGTGTTTACTCAGGAGAAGGACATGGACGATGTAGATAGACACAGAAATAGATAGTGACATCTTAAAAAATGTTCATATTACAGAGGAGGAAGTGCTGATGTCTTGAAATGAATAAAAGTGGATAAACCCCCAGGACCCGATCGATCAGGTGTAGCCTAGAACTCTGTGGGAAGCTGGAGAACTGATTGCTGGGCCTCTTGCTGAGATACTTTTACCATTGATTGCCACAAGTGAGGTGCCAGAAGACTGGAGGTTGGCGAACGTGGTGCCACTGTTTAAGAAAAGTGGTAAGGACAAGCCAGGGAACTATAGACCAGTGAGGCTGACGTCAGTGGAGGGCATGTTGTTGCAGGGAATCCTGAGGGACAGGATGAACATGTATTTGGAAAGGCAAAGACTGATTAGGGATAGTCAACATGGCTTTGTGTGTGGAAAATGATGTCTCATTAACTTGATTGAATTTTTTGCAGAAATAACAAAGAGGATTGATGAGAGCAGAGCGGTGGACGTGATCTATATGGACTTCAGTAAGGCATTCGATAAGGTTCCCCATGGGAGACTATTTAGCAAGGTTAGATCTCATTGGAGTACAGGGAGAAATAGCCAGTTGGATACAGAACTAGCTAAAGGTAGAAGACAGAGGCTGGTGGTGGATTGTTGTTTTTCAGATTGGAGGCATGTGACCAGTGGAGCGTCACAAGGATCAGTGCTGGGTCCACTACTTTTTGTTATTTATATAAATGATTTGCATGTGAGTATAAGAGGTATAGTTAGCAAATTTGCTGATGACACCAAAATTGGAGGTGTACTGGACAGCGAAGAAGGTTACCTCAGATTACAAGAGGATTTTGATCATGTGGGCCAATGGGCTGAGGACTGGCAGATGGAGTTTAATTTAGATAAATGTGAGATGCTGCATTTTTGGAAAGCAAATCTTAGCAGGACTAATACTCTTAATGGTGAGGTCCAATGGAGTGTTGCTGAACAAAGAGACCTTGGAGTGCAGGTTCATTGTTCCTTGAAAGTATAGGAACAGGTAGGTAGGTTAGTGAAGAAGGCATTTGGTATGCTTTCCTTAATTGGTCATAGCATTAAGTACAGGAGTTGCGAGGTCATGTTGCAGCTGTACAGGACATTGGTTAGGCGACTTTTGGAATATTGCATGCAATTCTGTTCCCCTTCATATCGGTAGGATGTTGTGAATCTTGAAAGTGTTCTAAGAAGATTTACAAGGTTGTTGCCAAGGTTGGAGGGTTTGAGCTATAGCTGGTGGTTGAATGAGCTATGGCTATTTTCCCTGGAACGTTGGAGACTGAGGTGTGACCTTAAAGAGGTTTATAAAATCATGAGGGCCATGAATGGGGAGATAGACAAGGTCTTTTCCCTGGCGTGGGGGGAGTCCAGAACATAGAGGGCATAGGTTTAGGTTGGGAAGGAAAAATATAAAAGATATGCAAGGTGCAACCTTTTCACACAGAGGGTGGTTTGTGTGTGGAATGAGCTGCCAGAGGAAGTGGTGGAAGTTAGTACAATTGCAACATTTAGATGGTGTCTGGATAGATATATGAATAGAAAGGATTTAGAGGGATATGGGCTGAGTGCTGGCAGGTGGGACTAGATTGGTTGGTGTTATCTGGTCGGCATGGACGGGTTGGACCGAAGGAACTGTTTCCATGCTGTACATCTCTTTGACTCTGTGACTGTAATTTAGAAATGACAATAATTTGATATGTACTGTCAAATAAATGGATTATATCATTAAATTGTAGCATACAATAGTTGAGATCTTGCTATTTTTAGAATGAATAATAAAGAACAAAGAACATTCCAACACAGGAATAGACCATTCGGCCCTCCCAGCCTGTGCTGATCCAGATCCTCCTATTTTCTAAACGTGCCACCTATTTTCTAAGAGAATGTATCCCTCTGCTGCCTGCCCATTCATGTATCTGTCGGATACATCTTCGATAACGCGATTGTACCTGCCCCGATCTCCTCTGCTAGTAACACGTTCCAGGCTGCCACCACCATATGTGGAAAGAACTTCCCACATATATCTACCCTAAACCCGTCCCCTCTCACTTTTAACTCATGACGCCTAGTAATTGAGTTCCAAAATCTGGGGAAAAAGCTTCTTGGTATCCACCCTGTCTATATCTCTCTTGATTTTGTAGATTTCAATCAGATCCCCCTCAACCTTTGTCTTTATAATTAAAATAATCCTAATCTACTCAATCTTTCTTCATAACCAGCACCCTCCATACCAGGCAACATCCTGGTGAACCTACTCTGCACTCTATTCAAAGCATCCACATCCTTTTGGTAACGTGGTGACCAGAAATATTTGCAGTATTTCAAATGCAGTGAAACCAAAGTCCTCTGCAACTGTAACATGACCTGCCAACGTTTGGACTCAACAGCTGATCCAATGAAGGAAATCATGCCTTATGTTGCCTTAACCAGTTTACTGACCTGCCACCTTCAGGAAACAATAGACCCAGGTCACACTGTATGTCAATTTTCCCCAAGACTTTTCCGTTTACTGTATTGTTGCTCTTGAACTGGATCTTCCAAAATGCATCGCCTCGCATTTGCACAGTCTGAATTCCATCTGCCATTTCTGTGCCCATCTCTCCAAACTATCTATATTCTGCTGCATTCTCTGACATTCCCCTTCACTATCTGCTACTCCACCAATCTTGGTGTCATCTGCAAACTTGCTAATCAGGCAACCGATACCTTCCTCCAAATCATTGACATATATCACAAACAACAGTGGTCCCAGCACAGATCGCTGTTGCATACCATTGGTCATAGGTCTCCAGTTAGAGAAATCCCCTTCCACTACTAGTCTCTGTCTCCTGTTGGCCAGCCAGTTCTCTATCCATCTAGATAAAACATCCTGGACCCCATGCGGCATCACCTTCTCCATCAGCCTACCCTGGAGAACGTAATAAAACACCTTACTCAAGTCCCTCAGTATCTTCTCCAGAAGCTTCCCTACCACTGATCTGAAGCTTGCCGGTCTATAAATAACTAGATAATTCCTGCCATCCTTCTTAAACAAGGAGACAGCATTAGCAATGCTCCAGTCCTCCGGAACCTCACACATGTATAAGGGTCCTACAAAGATATTTGTTAAAGCCCCAGTTATTTCCTCACTCCCATCCATCAGTAACCTGTGGTAGATCTCATCCAGACCTGGGAGCTTGTCTACATTTCTACCTTTTAGAATATCCAACACTTCCTCCCTCTTTATGTCGACTTGACCCAGAGTACGCAAAGATCTATCCCTAACCTCAACATCCATCATGTCCCTCTCCTTGGTGAATACAGATGCAAAGTACTCGCTAAGAATCTCACCCATTTTCTCTGACTCCATGCATAACTTTCTTCCTTTGTCCTGTGTGGGCCAAACAGTTCTCGATTACCCTCTTGTTATTTATATATGAAACGTAGTCTTTGGGATTTTCCTCAACCCTGTTTGCTAAAGATATCTCATGACCACTTTTAGCCCTCTTAATTCCTCAATATTTACTGTGAAATGTCGTTCATGTAAAGAAAATAAACATTTGTTCGTGTGAGTGGGAACTCAGACCTTTTCAAACTGTTTTGTGCCAAAACAATATTTGAAATCCATCTCAGTGCAAATAAAAATCAAGAGAAGAAACATCTTGGGAAGTATAATTTTCAGCCACTGTCCCCCAGAAGTACTTCTGAGGTAGAATATAGTGAGGGCTTGTCACAGGGGCACAATTTTAACTATGGGTGTTTTGAACATGCAAATTGACTTAATTAATCAACTTGACAGTGATATCCTCGAATAAAAATTCATGGAGTGTATGATAGATTATTTCTGAGAGCTGGATGGCGTGGAACCAACCAGAGAATGGGCTAATTTCGATTTGATATTATGTAACAAGGAAGGATTGGTGGATGAGCTTTGACTTGGAAGGAGTAAAGACAACTTGCTGGAGTTTCACATTCATATTGAAAGAGTGAAGACTGAATCATACATGAGAATTTTAGTGTTAGGCAATGGTAATTATACTATTATCCTAAGGAAGGATTTGGCCTGGGTGGACTGGGGGCTGGGTGGGGGTGGGAGAAAAGAATAGTCAAAGGCAGGCAGATGGAGAAATTTGGCAAATAATTCAGGAGATATTGAAGACCGAACAGGAGTTGCATAACGGGGAAAAAAATCATCCATATCTTGATAAGGAAGTCAAGGATAACATGAAGGCCAATCCTAGTGCATATCATACTGCACCTGTTAGTCACACTATGAAGGATTGGGCAAGTCAGTGGCCTCTTGGTGTCATCACTGAATTCTTATGTGATAAGTCCAGATAATGTTCTGGTGACCTGGGTCCAAATCCTGCCACAGCAAGTAGGGGAGCTTGAATTCAAATCTGGAATTAAGAGACTGATAGTGGTTATGAATCGATTGCCAAGAAAAACCCACCTGGTTCACTAATGTCCTTTAGGTAAGGAAACTGCCATCCTTACTATAGATTCACCACTCTCAGGCTGAAGGCCTTTCTGACCGGTCGAGCCACCTGAAAGAATAATCTTACGATGGGCAATAATAAATTTACCATAGAGTTACAAAAATGAACAATTATTAAAGCATGCTGCGAAATGGACCCCAGCTTTGACTAAAGTCTCTGTGCTAATCCACATGCTGCAGAATCCAGACAGGCTGCAGATACCCACAGACGGTTTGCAAACAAACCTGAAACTACAGATACTGTAATACTCACCTGAAGTTGGACCTGAATGGGACAATGGAATGTTGCCCTTGAACCAACCCATGGTTGAGTCTGATTGATCAGGGTAAATGAACCTGATCATTCCATTGACAGATCCTCCTTACCTTCCCAAAAGGGCGTGAAGACTTGGAAGGATAAGAATCACCACAAAATCCCACACAGTGATGTAACTGGAGAATAACCAGGGAAAGAGAAGACACCTCCAAGATCATCAGAAGAACAAGAAGACATCACCAAGTCGAGCCCGGTCAACTTCTAGTGGGGTGGTCTGTGACCATCCAAAGTTAAGTTAAACCATAGGATAATGTGTTACGTTTATCATTGCGTTATAATACGTTTTATTGTTCTATATTAATTGTGATCAATAAACAAATATTTTTTGGAAGAGTTAACTCGGTTCTTTTGCTGAATATAAGATTTCAAACACACTGTGCATCAGAAACAACACCTTCCTAATTGCTGACTCAACCTACAAGTTTGTCTAGAGACAATCCTGAACTTGAACTCGCAACTCTCTTTGTACTTCAGACTTCTGATTTTTCTCTCCACTTACAAAGTAGTCTATGCCTGTATTCTTCCTACTAATGTGCATCACCTCGCACTTTCCCAAGTTGTACTTCATCTGCCACTTCTTTGCCCACTCTCGTAATAGTTATTCAGTTTCTCATCTATTATTTGTTCCACACGACTATCTCTCGAGCGTCATTTTCCAGTGCCCCAATATCCACTTCTGCTTCTCTTTTGCCCTTTATATGTCTAAAGAAACTCTTACAGTTGTCCTTTATATCACTGGATAGCTTAACCTTATATTTAATCTTCTCCGTCCTTATTTCTTATTTTGATGCCGTCTGTTCATCTTTGAAGCTTCCAAATCTTCTGGTTTCGCACTGCCATTTGCGATGTTATCTACTTTCTATTTTCCTTTTCCGCCAGCCATGACTGTCCCAGTCATCCATTGTTGCCTCCACCTCGCTGTGCAATGCATCTTTTACCTCGGGATAAATCTCTGCTGTGACTCCAAACTTGCTCTGAGAAACTCCCGCCATTATTGTTCCACTGTCTTTCCTGCTCGGCTCCTCTCCCAGTCAATTCTATCCAGCTCCTCCCTTGTGTCTTTGAAGGTGTCTTTAGTTAGCTGTAATATTAACTCCGATTCTACTTTCTCCCTCTCAAATTGAAGAGTAGGTTAAATCATAGTATGATCACTGCCTCCGAAGGTTCCTTCACCTTAAGCTTCCTTATCAAGTCTGCCTCACTGCACAGCTCTAAATCCAGTATTACCCGTTCCCTCGTTGCCTGCACCATAAGCTGCTCCAAAAAGCCATCTTGGAGACATTCCACAAATTCCTTTCCTTGCAAACCACTACCACTGATTTTCCCAGTCCACCTGCATATTGAAATCCCCCCAGTCACTGTAACTTTGCCTTTCCTACATATCGTTTCTATCTCCTCGTCTATCATGCGCCCCAGCTTCTGACTACGATTTGTCGACCTGTACATAGCTCCAACTACGGTTTTTCACCTTTACGGTTCTTCAGTTATACCCACACACATTCCACACCATCTGACTCTATTTTAAGTAATGGAACTGAGTGATGCAACTGCAAAACACTTTAGCATTGTCTCAAATTTATAGTTTAGACATAAAGTAATAATATTTCATTGTCAATTACTTTGCAAGATCGCCACAGTGTATTTCTTTCGCCAAATATTCTGTCTTTATTAGAGAAGAATACAAACTTCAGCGTGGGTTTCCTCCGGGTGCTTCGATTTCCTCCCACAGTCCAAAAATGTGCAGGTTAGGTGAATTGGCCAAGCTAAATTGCCTGTAGTGTTACCTGAAGGGGTAAATGTAGGAGAATGGGTCTGGGTGAGTTGCGCTTCGGCGGGTCGGTGTGGACTTGTTGGGCCGAAGGGCCTGTCTTCACACTGTAACTAATCTAAAAAAAACTTGAAACTGTTCGAGAAGGAAGATATGAAGAGGACATGAGTCTATAAGGAGATTTAAGGTGGGTCAAGTGAACAGGCAAATATTGGTGTATGGAACATAGTAGGAAAAATGAGTCTGTGCTAAAAGATATTGGCGGGTTGAATGGAAACGTAGTGTATTATTTCAGTGGAGAGATTGGCTTTAGGCACAGAGGAACCGGGCACTTGGATTACAAAATAAAAATTTTACGTGTACATCAAATTTTTAGGGAGGTAAGACAAATGTTGAAACTTTCTGAAACAGAATACATTTAAAAGTTAGGACGATTTTGTACAGATTTACAATGTAGTGGTGTAACCACATCGAGAGAGTGATGGCCACAATGATATGAAATACAATCCAGAGAAGATGCACTCAGCTGACTCCTGGGACGAGCGTTTATTTCAGGAGGAAATCTTGAAATGACTGGCTCTGGATCTGCTGGGGTTTAGGCGAACAACATGTGGTCTTGCTTAACCTCAAAATATTCCAAATAGTCTTTCAAGTTGAATTCCAAAACAATATTTCAGCTTGTGTGAGAGATTACCATGAGTGGATGGAGAGTAAAACAGAACAATGTCTCTGTTAAGAAGATGGTGATTTGGTGTCATCCTCTCAGAGTGTTGTGTCTTTGTACAATTCTCTTCCCAGATAGCGATGGAGGATAAGGCATTGAATATTCCTAAGGAAGAGGCAGGCAGATTCTTGACTAAGAATGATGCACGAACATTGTAAGGGCAAATGAAGAATATGTGATTGAGGTCACAATCAGATCATCCACGACCTTATCACATGATGGAGTTGTTTTGATTCCTTACTCCTGATGCTCGGTTTTACATTTCATAGAACATAGAACATAGAAGAATACAGCGCAGTACAGGCCCTTGGGCCCTCGATGTTGCGCCGATCCAAGCCCACCTAAACTACACTAACCCACTATCCTCCATATACCTATCCAATGCCCTCTTAAATGCCCATAAAGAGGGAGAGTCCACCACTGTTACTGGCAGGGCATTCCATGAACTAACGACTCGCTGAGTGAAGAACCTACCCCTAACATCAGTCCTATATCTACCCCCCCTTAATTTAAAGCTATGCCCCCTTGTAATACCCGACTCAATACGCGGGAAAAGGTTCATACTGTCGACCCTATCTAACCCCCTAATCATCTTGTACACCTCAATCAAGTCACCCCTAAACCTTCTTTTCTCTAGTGAAAACAGCCCCAAGTGCCTCAGTCTTTCCTCATACGATTTTCCTTCCATACCAGGCAACATCCTGGTAAACCTCCTCTGCACCCGTTCCAATGCCTCCACATCCTTCCTATAGTATGGCGACCAAAACTGCACACAATATTCCAGATGCGGCCGTACCAGAGTCTTATACAACTGCATCATGACCTCAGGACTCCGGAACTCAATTCCTCTACCAATAAAAGCCAGTACGCCATATGCCTTCCTCACCGCACTATTTACCTGGGTGGCAACTTTCAGAGATCTGTGTACATGGACACCAAGATCCCTCTGCTCATCCACACTACCAAGTATCCGACCATTAGCCCAGTACCCCATCTTTTTGTTATTCTTCCCAAAGTGAATCACCTCGCACTTAGCTACATTGAATTCCATCTGCCACCTTTCTGCCCAGCTCTGCAGCTTCTCTATATCCTGCTGTAACCTGCCACATGCTTCCTCACTGTCAACAACTCCTCCGACTTTCGTGTCATCCGCAAACTTGCTCACCCAACCTTCTAACCCCTCTTCCAGGTCATTTATAAAAATGACAAACAGCAATGGTCCCAAAACAGATCCTTGCGGAACACCGCTAGTGACGGCACTCCATGAAGAAACTTTGCCATCAACTACTACCCTCTGTCTTCTTCCATCCAGCCAATTCCTAATCCAAACCTCCAACTCACCCTCAATGCCATATCTCCGTATTTTCTGCAGTAGCCTACCATGGGGAACCTTATCGAACGCCTTACTAAAATCCATATATACCACATCTACCGCTTTCCCCTCATCAACCTCCTTCGTCACCTTTTCAAAGAATTCAATAAGGTTTGTGAGGCACGACTTGCCCTTCACAAAACCATGCTGACTATCCTTGATCACATTATTCCTATCTAGATGTGCATAAATCCTATCCCTTACAATTCTCTCTAAGACTTTGCCCACAACAGAAGTGAGACTCACCGGCCTATAGTTACTAGGGCTATCCCTACTCCCCTTTTTGAACAAGGGAACCACATTTGCTATCCTCCAGTCTTCTGGGACTACTCCTGTAGACAAAGAGGACATAAAAATCAAGGCCAATGGCTCTGCAATCTCCTCCCTTGCTTCCCAGAGAATCCTAGGATAAATGCCATCAGGCCCAGGGGACTTATCTATTTTCACCTTTTCCAGGATTTCCAACACCTCTTCTCTACATACCTCAAAGCCATCCATTCTACTTATTTGTGCCTCAGTATTCTCATCGACAACAATGCCCTGTTCCTGAGTGAATACTGAAGAAAAGTATTCATTCAGTGTCTCCCCAATCTCTTCCGCCTCCACACGCAACTTCCCCCTACTATCCTTGACTGGACCTATTCCTACCCTAGTCATTCTTTTATTCCTAACATACCTATAGAAAGCCTTAGGGTTTTCCCTAATCCTATCTACTAAGGACCTTTCATGTCCCCTCCTTGCTGCTTTTAGCTCTCTCTTCAGGTCCTTCCTGGCTACCCTATAACTCTCAATCGCCCCAATTGAACCTTCACGTCTCATCTTGAGATAGGCCGCCCTCTTCCATTTAACAAGGGATTCCAATTCCTTATTAAACCACGGCTCCCTCGCACGACCCTTTCCTACCTGCCTGACAGGTACATAATTATCAAGGACACTCAATAGTTGCCCCTTGAACAAGTTCCACATATCATTTACACTCTTGCCTTGGAGTCTACTTTTCCAAGCCACACATCCTAAGTCATGCCTCACCGCATCATAATTTCCCTTACCCCAGCTATAATTCTTGCCCTGTAGTACACACTTATCCCTCTCCATCACGAGTGTAAAAATCACCGAATTATGGTCACTATCCCCAAAGTGCTCACCTACCTCTAATTCTAACACCTGGCCTGGTTCGTTACCCAGAACCAAATCCAGTATGGCCTCACCCCTTGTTGGCCTGTCTACATATTGTGTCAGGAAACTCTCCTGCACACATTGAACAAACACTGACCCATCTAACGAACTTGAGCTATAGTTTTCCCAATCAATATCAGGAAAGTTAAAGTCCCCCATAACAACCACCCTATTACTGTCACTCATCTCCTGAATCACCTTCCCAATCCTTTCTTCAATGATTCTAGGACTATTAGGAGGCCTGTAAAAGACTCCTAACAGGGTGACCTCACCTTTCCTATTCCTAACCTCAGCCCAAACTACCTCAGATGGCAAGTCCTCATCCATCGTCCTTTCCACCGCTGTAATGCTATCTTTGACAAGCAATGCCACACCTCCCCCTCTTTTACCCCCACCTCTAAACCTACTAAAACATTTAAATCCCGGAACCTGCAACAGCCAATCCTGTCCCTGTTCTAGCCATGTCTCCGTAATAGCCACAACATCGAAGTCCCAGGTCCCAACCAACGCTGCAAGTTCACCTACCTTATTTCGTATACTTCTTGCATTGAAGTATACACACTTCAAACCACTTCCCTGTTTACAGGCACCCTCCTTGGAAATTGATGCCATGTTCCTCACCTCCCTACACTCCAGGCCCTGCACCCTGAAGCTACAATCTGGGTTCCCATGCCCCTGCCGAGTTAGTTTAAACCCCCCCCAAGAGCACTAGCAAACCTCCCCCCAAGGATACTGGTTCCCCTCAGGTTCAGGTGTAGACCATCCTGTTTATAGAGGTCCCACCGTCCCCAGAAAGAACCCCAGTTATCCAAAAACTGGAACCCCTCCCTCCTGCACCATCCCTGAAGCCACGCATTTAATTGTTCTCTCTCCCTATTCCTCGAATCTCTATCACGTGGCACGGGTAACAAACCAGAGACAACAACTCTGTTTGTTCTAACTCCAAGCTTCCAACCTAGCTCCCTGAAAGCCTGTCTAACATCCTCAGCACTCCTCCTACCTATGTCGTTGGTGCCAATGTGGACCACGACTTCGGGTTGCTCCCCCTCCCCCTCCAGGACCCGGAAAACACGATCAGAGACATCACGTACCCTTGCACCTGGGAGGCAACATACCAAACGTGAGTCTCTCTCGTTCCCACAAAACCGCCTATCTGTGCCACGAACTATCGAGTCCCCAATTACTACTGCTCTGCTCTTCTTCACCCTTCCCTTCTGAGTAACGGGGACAGGCTCCGTGCCAGAGACCTGAGCCCCGTTACTTACCCCTGGTAAGTCATCCCCCCCACAAGTATCCAAAACGGTATACTTGTTCTTGAGGGGAATGGCCGCAGGAGGTCCCTGCACTGGCTGCTTCCTCCCAGTCCCCCTCACTGTAACCCATCTATCTGCCATCTTTGGAGTTACTACTTCCCTATAACTCTGATCTATGACCCCCTCTGCCTCCCGAATGATCCGAAGTTCATCCAACTCCAGCTCCAGTTCCCTAACACGGTCTTGGAGGAGCTGGAGATGGGTGCACTTCCTGCAAGTGTAATCGGCAGGGACGTCGATGGCATCCCTCACCTCATACATGTTGCAGGAGGAACATTGCACTGCCTTCACTGCCATCCCTCTAAAGCTAACTGTTTAAACAAAAACTGTGTCTAAATAATACAAGCAAAATTCAGCACTTACCTGCTTGCCACAACAGATGTTATTATTAGGTTAGAGGAGGAGGGCGGGTGGGAGGCACTACCCGTGTAGTGCCTCGGGTTCCTCTCCTTCACGCTTTTAAAGGGGGAAAAAACTAACCCAGCTAAGCTTACACTAACTGCTTCCGGGTCTCGGCTGCCCCTCTGCTTGCCGTCACTTCCTCTGCTGCTCCCGCTCTTTCTGTGAAGGAGAGAGAAAACAAAACACCGATGCCCGCTACAGGTAAGTAATTTTGAAAAAAACTCTTACCTTAGCTGTAGTCTCCCGGGTTCACCTCAACTCGGCCGCTGCTCCCACTCAAATGACCGTTGGTGGTGAAACAGTGAGTATTTATACTCAGTTCTCCTTCCCGGCTGCCCCTCTGCTTGCCGTCACTTCCTCTGCTGCTCCCGCTCTTTCTGTGAAGGAGAGAGAAAACAAAACACCGATGCCCGCTACAGGTAAGTAATTTTGAAAAAAACTCTTACCTTAGCTGTAGTCTCCCGGGTTCACCTCAACTCGGCCGCTGCTCCCACTCAAATGACCGTTGGTGGTGAAACAGTGAGTATTTATACTCAGTTCTCCTTCCCGGCTGCCCCTCTGCTTGCCGTCACTTCCTCTGCTGCTCCCGCTCTTTCTGTGAAGGAGAGAGACAAATTTCTGTTGTCTTTAGATACTGAAAATAAAATAATATAGTTCTCTCAATTTCAAAACAGCGACAAACTCTTCAGATCAACAAAATGCCCTTGTTGTTTAATAATTAGTAGAAAATCGGATTGTCTTTTTAGTTCATTTGGGATGTTAATGGAGCCAGACCAGCATTAATTGCCCTTGAGAAGTTCCAGTCCAGTTGATGTTGGTCCATCTAAGTGGCTGTTGGGAGGGAGTGCCAGCAGTGCATCTCATGTGTCGGTTTAACTGGGAGTAAATATTACTGGTGAGGAACAGCTCGCGGGATAACAGACTCTTTGTCAATATAAATATATGGGAATGAATTTATTAGTCTTTCGAGAAATAACAACCTTACATGAGAAGTCTATATAATAATGAAGCGAAGTCTGTTTCTATGTTATTGGTGAACGTAAAATAATGGTGTCAAACAGCTGGAATAATGTTGATGCTGTGTTGGACGATTCTTGCACTGAGCATGTGAATTATCCTGGATGATTTCAGAGATGGCTGGGTTGTCCTAGGTTGAGTAATTGCTGATACTTCATGGGATGATGCTTGTTTGTAATCTCACCACTTACTGAGCACAGTTCGTTGGAACATACCAAGTCCAATTGGTTGCTGCTTCAGAATATATCAGACTTTTCATGGCTGCCACCACATGGAATCATGTAATAAAGACAAGGCCCGTCGAGTCTGCACCACCCAGTGCTGATACAAGTGTTTTATAATGTTTGTGAGGTTACTTTCCTGAGCCATCCTCCCAGGCAATGCATTTTTGAGACATATCATGCTCTGGGTTCGAAACAGATTTCACAAACCCTCTGTTAGTATATTCTCTTTGACTTCAAACGTATTTCCCATTGTTTTTGACCCTTTGACTAAGGGGAATAGTTGTTGTTTTATCTGGCCATCTGAACATCTGTTTGTACCCTCCTGTAACCAACACGTTCCTGCTCACTGTGACCCACCTGGATAATCATTGTGTCATCTACAACATTGTTTATCATCCTCTAACATTCCCCCCCCCCCCCCCCCCACATATACCACATTCTTATCATCACAATTTATGAATTTCAGAAACAAACCTTGATTTTCTTCCTGTTCTACCGATGTGCTTGCAGAATTGGGAATTCCAGTCTCTTGTTTTTCCTATTTTGGTGAATTTACACCGTGAATCAGTTGTGGTCTTTTGTGAGGGAGCCACAAACAGTATTTTGGACATGGAACTGAATTCTGCTTTGAAACTCCACCCCTCTGTATGTATTATTCATAATGCTTGGACATAATTAATCTTGGACTAGCGTTTGGCACCTTGCCCTGCAGCATTTTCATTTTACGTGGGCCTGCAGCTTATTCTTTATAACATTCGCTGCAATAGTCAGAGCTGAAAGAACTTTTTCATCTGCAGGATGGACACAGACTCATTCATTATTTTTGTTTCAAAGAGCTAGAGCAATGATGATAAAGATTGAATTAAATTCTGGATTATAAACACACTATAGAAGATCAATTCACATTCTCATGTTTACACTGAATTGGATGCAAATTAAAAGAACAAACATCCACCGTTCAGAATATTGTTTGGAAAGTGATGTCATGTTGAAATAATGCATTAAGGAAGACTATGCATCAACTTTCTTTTGAATATTGCGAGGACATTGTTCAAGCAAACAGTGCTCTTGTCTTTTGCTCCTTATTCTTTCATCTAATCTTCCCGTGTAATTTGAGGTGAGATTAGAGTGACTTCCCTTTCGATCGAAGCAGGACTTGACTGAAGGACCCTGAGCAAAACTGTGATTAATGGGATTAAGAAAAGATTCTGCACTGGGAATGGGAACAAGAGAAAAATCAGTCTCTGAAAGGTATCTTCCAAGTTGCATGTCATCCTGACTAGGGACTAATTTGCTGGTCCTTCACAAGTATTTGTTAAAAATCTTGGAATGCCCCTACAAACAGCTCTGTCTGGATTTGCATCACTTTGGATTGAAGAGGTAAAACAGGGCAACTCTGTGTCACTTATTCCAGAGCCATTGAGGATGACAAATAAACTCTGCCCTTGCTCGTGCCTTCCAAAGCCCTGGATGAATATGTCTTGTTAAAATACAAAAATATTTTATGTTTTCATAGATATATGGAAACTCTCAGAAAGGTAAGATCTTGCTGGATGAGTACGATGCCAGTGACATCAGGAGCATGATAAGACATTGTTAACAATTGGGATCAATACTTCAATCAGTTACTTTCAGAGGATTGATCATGTGATGTCATGACCACCGAGTTCAACATTTTCATAATGCATTATGACAATGGCAATAAACTATCAGTATTTGGAGAGCTGTCAGGCACATAGTTTTTCATTTTTCATTCAAAAACCATAACCAAGTACTTGAGCGTCAACAGAAATGGCAGCTTCGCTGTTCGCTTTCAGATCAGACAAATATCCACTGTCCAGAAGAGTAACGAAGTTGAAAGTGCAGGAAAACATTTGCAGGTTCTGAGCATAGAGAAACACAATTAACTTTTTGATTCAAATATGAGTTTTTCAGAAGAGGATCATATCAGACTCAATATGCTGCCTCTGTTTCTACCTCCGGATCCTGACTCATCTGTGGCGTTTTGTCACTGTTTACTGTTCAGAAAATAGAACATAGAACAGTACAGCACAGAACAGGCCCTTCAGCCCACGATGTCGTGCCGACCATTGATCCTCATGTGAGGTAAACCTAATGTACGAACTCTCAAATTTCTGTGACCATATGCATGTCCAGCAGTCTGTTAAATATCCCCAATGACCTTGCTTCCACAACTGCTGCTGGCAACGCATTCCATGCTCTCACAACTCTCTGCGTAAAGAACCCACCTCTGACATCTGTTCTATACCTTCCGCCAAACAGCTTAAAACTATGACCCCTCGTGTTAACAATTGCTGCCCTGGGAAAAGGTTTCTGGCTATCAACTCTATCTATACCTCTCATTATCTTGTACACTTCAATTAGGTCCCCTCTCTTCCTTCCTTTTTCCAACAAAAAAAGTCCGAGCTCAGTCAACCTCTCTTCGTAAGATAATCCCTCCAATCCAGGAAGCATCCTGGTAAACCTCCTCTGAACCCTCTCCAAAGCATCCACATCTTTCCTATAGTAGGGCGACCAGAACTGGACACAGTATCCCAAGTGCGGTCAAACCAAAGTTTTATAGAGCTGCAACAAGATCTCACGGCTCATAAACTCAATCCCCCTGTTAATGAAAGCCAAAACACCATATGCTTTCTTAACAACCCTGTCCACCTGGGTGGAAATTTTAAGGGATCTATGTACCTGCACACCAAGATCCCTCTGTTCCTCCACACTGTCAAGAATCCTGTACTCAACTTTCAAGTTCGATCTTCCAAGATGCATCACCTCGCATTTATCCAGTTTGAATTCCATCTACCACCTCTCAGCCCATCTCTGCATCCTGGCAATGTCATGCTGCAGCCTACAACAGTCCTGTATATTGTCAATGATACCTCCAACCTTTGTGTCCTGTGTAAACTTGCTAACCTATCCTTC
This sequence comes from Chiloscyllium plagiosum, assembly GCF_037043375.1. Lineage (NCBI taxonomy): Eukaryota > Metazoa > Chordata > Chondrichthyes > Orectolobiformes > Hemiscylliidae > Chiloscyllium > Chiloscyllium plagiosum. The sequence goes on along the minus strand of NW_028270176.1, from coordinate 67,394,784 downwards.
AATCTCCTCATCCAAGTTAATAATAAAAATTACAAGAACAGAGCCCTGTGGAACACCATTCATCACTGACCTCCAGGCAGAATATTTTCATTCCACTACCACTCGCTGTCTTCTGTCGACCAGCCAATTCTGTATCCAGACAGCTAAATTTACCTGTATCCCATTCCTCCTGACCTTTTGAACGAGCCTACCATGGGAAACCTTATCAAATGCCTAACTGAAGTCCAGATACACAACATCCACCGCTCGACCCTCATCAACTTGTCTAGTAACATGGTCAAAGAACTCAATAAGATTTGTGAGGCATGACCTGCCCCTCACAAAGCCGTGCTGACTGCCTTTAATCAAGCCATGCTCTTCCAGATGGTCATAAATCCTATCCCTCAGAATCCTTTCTAACACCTTGCAGATGACAGACGTGAGACTGACTGGTCTGTAATTGCCGGGCATTTCCCTATTTCCTTTCTTGAAGAGAGGAATTACATTTGCCTCTCTCCAGTCCTCTGGTACGAATCCGGTGGAGAGCGAGGATGCAAAGATCTTCGCAAGCAGCGAAGCAATCACATTCCTCGGTTCTCAAAGTAGCCGAGGACAAATCTGGTCTGGCCCTGGCGACTTGTTAATATTAATGTTTGTCACAATTTTCAACACATCAGCTTCCTCAATCTATCTGTTGCAGCATGATTACCTGCTCCTCAATGGTTTCATTCACTACAAGGTCCTTTTCTTTTGGAAAGACAGAAGCAAAAAACTCATTTAGGGCTTCCCCTACCTCCTCAGACTCTATACACAAGTTCCCTATGCTATCCCTGATCGGCCCTACTCTTTCTTTGATCATTCTCTTATTCCTCACATATGTGCAAAATGCCTTTAGATTCTCCCTAATCCTTCCTGCCAAGCCTTTTTCCTGCCCCCTCCTGTCTTTCCTCAGACCATTTCTGAGCTCCTTCCTCGCCTGACTGTAGTCCTCTAGAGCTGAGCAAGACCCTTACATCCTCCACCTTACGTAAGCTGCCTTCTTTCTTTTGACGAGAAGCTCCTCCGCTCTCGACATCCAAGGTTCCTTTATCTTACCCCTTCTTGCCTGTCTCAGAGGAACACATTTGTGCATCACTCGCAACACCTGTTCCTTAAACCGTCTCCACATGTCTATAGTCGCCTTTCCATGGAACAATTGCTCCTAGTCCATGCTTCGCAACGCAGTCTGATAGTATCATAGTTTCCTTTTCCCCAATTAAATATCCTCCCATTGTGCTTGCTTCTCTCCTTCTCCATAGCTATATAGAATGTGAGGCAGTTGTGGTCACTATCACCAAAATGCTCTCCCACCGCAAGATCTGACACCTGCCCCAGCTCATTGCCGAGCACCAAATCCAAAATGTCCTTTCCCTTTGTCGGCCTGTCAGCGTACTGAGTTAGGAAGCCCTCCTGAACACACCTTACAAAAACAGCTCCTTCCAAACCATCTGCTGGAAGGAGTTTCCAATCAATATTGGGAAAGCTCGTCACCCATTACAACTACCCTATTCCATTCACACTTTTCCAAAATCTGCCGACCTATGCTTTCTTCAATCTCCCTGCTTCTATTGGGGGGCCAATAGTAAATCCCTAATGAGGTGATTGCTGCCTTACTGATCCTAATTTCCACCCATACTGCCTCAGTAGGCAGACACACCTCGATAATGGTACCTTCTGCAGCTGTGATACACTCTCTGATTAGCAGTGCTACACCCCCTCCTCTTTTTACCCCCTCCCTATTCTTTTTAAATATTCTAAACCCAGGAACATCCAGCAACCATTCCTGCCCCTGAGAAACCCATGTCTCTGTTATGGCTGCAACATCATAGCTCTAAGCTCATCACTTTTAATTACATTTTCCCCAGTATTACCGAGCACAGTGCCTCCGTTTTGGGGGAGGGGGCGGGGACGGGGGAATGGTGTCTCAGTGGTTAGCACGGCTGTCTCACAGTACCAGGGCTCCGTTTTGGGGGGAGGTGGAGAGGGACATGATGTCTCACTGGTTCGCACGGCTGTCTCACAGTACCTGGGACCCGGTTTGGGGGGGAGTGGGAGGGGGTGCATGGTGTCTCAGTGGTTAGTACGGCTGTCTCATAGTACCAGGGACCCGGTTTTGGGGGAGGGGGAGGGGTGCTGGTGTCTCAGTGGTTAGCACGGTTGTCTCACAGTACCTGGGACCTGGTTTGTGGAGAGGGGGAGTGGGGCCGGTGTCTCACTGCCTTTGACATCTTCCAAAACCTTTCTCCAAACACCTTAAAATTATGCTCACCTCGTGACAATCATTTCCACCCTGGGAAGAAGTCTCTGGCTATTTACGCTGTCTGTAACTCTCACCATCTTGTTCAGCTCTGTCAAGTTACCTCTCATCCTTCTTTACTCCAATGAGAAAAGCCATAGCTCCCTCAACCTTTTTTCATAAGACAAACCTCTAGTCCAGGCAGCATTCTGGTAAATCTCCTCTACACCCGTTCTAAAGCCTCCATATCCTTTCTATAATGAGGCGACCAGAACATTTCCATAAGACCATAAGACCATAAGACATAGGAGTGGAAGTAAGGCCATTCGGCCCATCAAGTCCACTCCGCCATTCAATCATGGCTGATGCGCATTTCAGCTCCACTTACCAGCGTTCTCCCCGTAGCCCTTAATTCCTCGAGACAACAAGAATCTATCAATCTCGGCCTTGAAGACATTTAGCGTCCCGGCTTCCACTGCACTCCGTGGCAATGAATTCCACAGGCCCACCACTCTCTGGCTGAAGAAATGCCTCCGCATTTCTGTTCTGAAATGACCCCCTCTAATTCTAAGGCTGTGTCCACGGGTCCTAGTCTCCTCGTTTAACTGAAACAATTTCCTAGCATCCACCTTTTCCAAGCCATGTATTATTTTGTACGTCTCTATTAAGTCTCCCCTTAATCTTCTAAACTCCAACGAATACAATCCCAGTATCCTCAGCCGTTCCTCATATGTTAGACCTGTCATTCCAGGGATCATCCGTGTGAATCTCCGCTGGACACGTTTCAGTGCCAGTATGTCCTTCCTGAGGTGTGGGGACCAAAACTGGACACAGTACTCCAAATGGGGCCTAACCAGAGCTTTATAAAGTCTTAGTAGTACATCTCTGCTTTTATATTCCAACCCTCTTGAGATAAGAGACAACATTGCATTCGCTTTCTTAATCACGGACTCAACCTGCATGTTTACCTTTAGAGAATCCTGGACTAGCACTCCCAGATCCCTTTGTGCTTTGGCTTTATTAATTTTCTCACCATTTAGAAAGTAGTCTATGCTTTTATTCTTTTTGCCAAAGTGCAAGACCTCGCACTTGCTCACGTTAAATTCCATCAGCCATTTCCTGGACCACTCTCCCAACCTGTCAAGATCCTTCTGCAGCCTCCCCACTTCCTCAGTACTACCTGCCTGTCCACCTAACTTCGTATCATCGGCAAACTTCGCGAGAATGCCCCCGGTTCCCTCATCCAAATCGTTAATATATAATGCGAACAGCTGTGGCCCCAGCACCGAACCCTGCGGGACACCGCTCGTCACCGGCTGCCATTCTGAAAAAGAACCTTTTATCCCAACTCTCTGCCTTCTGTTAGACAGCCAATCCTCAATCCATCCCAGCAGCTCACCTCGAACACCATGGGCCCTCACCTTGCTCAGCAGCCTCCCGTGTGGCACCTTATCAAAGGCCTTTTGAAAGTCTAGATAGACCACATCCACTGGGTTTCCCTGGTCTAACCTACTTGTTACCTCTTCAAAAAATTCCAACAGGTTTGTCAGGCATGACCTCCCTTTACTAAATCCATGTTGACTTGTTCTAATCAGACTCTGCTCTTCCAAGAATTTAGAAACCTCATCCTTAATGATGGATTCTAGAATTTTACCAACAACCGAGGTTAAGCTGATTGGCCTATAATTTTCCATCTATTGCCTTGATCCTTTCTTGAACAAGGGGGTTACAACAGCCATCTTCCAATCATCCGGGACCTTTCCTGACTCCAGTGACTCTTGAAAGATCTCAACCAATGCCTCTGCTATTTCCTCAGCCACCTCTCTCAGAACTCTAGGGTGTATCCCATCGGGGCCAGGAGATTTATCAATTTTAAGACTTTTTAACTTTTCTAGCACTATCTCTTTCGTAATGGCAACCATACTCAACTCAGCCCCGTGACACCCTTTAATTTTTGGGATATTACTCATGTCTTCCACTGTGAAGACTGACGCAAAGTACTTGTTAAGTTCTCCTGCTATTTCCTTATCTCCCATCACTTGGCTTCCTGCATCAGTTTGAAGTGGCCCAATGTCTACTTTTGCCTGTCGTTTGTTTCTTATGTACTGAAAGAAACTTTTACTATTATTTCTAATATTACTGGCTAGCCTACCTTCATATTTGATCCTCTCCTTTCTTATTACACTCTTTGTTATCCTCTGTTTGCTTTTGTATCCCTCCCAATCTTCTGATTTCCCACTGTTCTTAGCCACTTTATAGGATCTCTCTTTTTCTTTAATACATTTCCTGACTTCCTTTGTCAGCCAAGGTTGTCTAATCCCTCCCCGGTTAATCTTTCTTTTCTTGGGAATGACCACAATTTCATTGTGGTCTCACCAGAGCTTTCTAGACCTGCAGCATTATCTCGCGGCTCTTCAACTCAGTCCCCCTGCGAATGAAAACCAACACATCAAGCATCTTCTTAACAACCCTATCAACTTAAGTGGCAAATGAGAGACCTGCAGACATGGACCCCAAGATTCTTTGTTACTCCACACTGCGATGAATCCTACATTTGACCCAGTAATCTGCATTCAAATTCGACTTCCAAAATGAATCCCTTCACAAAATAGGAAATTGGAACAGAATTAGGCCATTTAGACCCTTGGATCTGCTGTGTGGGTTGGTCACAGCTAAAATGTTTCTCAGACACATTCTCCTGTCTTCACCAACTGACCATTGATTCCCTTATTCATGAAAAACATACTTATCTCTATCTTAAAGAAACCACTGTGTGTGCGGGTGTGTGCATGTGTTTGTGTGTAAGTGTCCATATCTGTATGTATACGTGTTGTGTGTTTAATGTGTCCATGTATGTTTGTGTGCATCTCTGTGAAATGATGGCTCTGTGATTTTGGGGGTAAATCCATTGAAATTGAGATAAACCCTTACTCCCCTCGTCCACCTCTCCGTCTGTCCCTGTTCAGGTTATAGTAATAAAATGCCACCCTCTGCTGGTCTCCACATGCCACTGCACAAGTGTCAGTTTTTTTCTATCTGATGACATCAAATACTGTGAATCTCTCACATTGTACGGCTGTTTAGTTTTGCAAAATTCTCTGGATGCACAGAACAGTTTTGTCTGACACCTAGTTATATTACCACCACCACTGGGCCCGTTTCAGGACTTTTCAATCCTTTCTCACTTACATCTTGTAGGGGTGAATTATAAAATATTTCAATTTAAAGAACGTGTAATAAATTCATGGCATCACCTTACAAATGGTTTGGTCAAAGTTGCTTGGATGCAGTTGCAGTGGAAATACTCTTCAAGGTGTACACTTTGTGTAACGAATAATCTTCAAATACAAATCACATTCACATTGCAGAGCGAGCACAGATATTACTCAGGAGCATTCGCCACTCTGAGTGTCCTCAGTACAATTATGCTCCTCCCTATACCCAAGTGTGTGTGTGTGTGTGTGTGTGTGTGTGTGTGTGTGTGTGCATGTGCAGATGTTGCTGTTAGTTTGGATGGTGCTATGATCTACCTCCCTCTCCCCACCTCCCAGACTGAATCCCTTATGGTTTTCTCCCTCCACTGCCATCAGTGCAGTAGAGTGGGAAGGCCAGCAGAGGCGGACATTGCATCACTTTAAACACGACAGAGGCTGGCAGATCCGCTGTGCACACGGATACGCACAGAGACACGCAGCTACACAAAGATATGCACATAGAGACTGGTGTGGTCACACAGATACTAAAGCACACAGAGACAAATCCCGATACACTGATGCACGTGCACACACAGATGTACAGGCATCAGTACAGATGCACCACAAACACTGACACACTGACGTTTATACAGACATGCAGAATCTGCCAGTATTTATTTTTCGCGTGGCAACTTCCTCAATATTTCACTCGATCGTGTGGTGTGTGCCAATATTTCTGCTGATCCCTAGGGATTCCTCTGCACCCTCACTATAGCTTCTACATCTTTCCTATAACAAGGCGACCAGAACCGAACACAATTTTCCAAGTGTGCTGTTACGACACAACAATGAACCCGTTTGTGAATTAAACCAAACACCCAGAAAAGCTTACCTTGCCTTATAATCTGTTAAAGCACCCATCCTCCTCCTCTAACCAAAATCAAAATACCTGTGCCACAGCATGGAAAGCTAACGAGTTTTTTTATTCCTTTTTTTCCCAACAGTCTCTTTGGGAATTTAGACTAGTGGGAATGGAGGTTAGGGCAGTTGAATGTTCCTCCTGCAGAATGTGGGAGGTAATGGTCACCACCAGTGTCCCTGCTGACTACATCTGCTGGAAGTGCACCTGACTCCAGCTCCTTGAAAACCGCATTAGGGAACTGGAGCTGGAGCTGGATGAACTTCAAATCATTCGGGTGGCAGAGGGGATTATTGAGAGGAGTTACAGGGAGGTAATCACTCCTAAGGTACAAGAAAAAGGCAAATGGGTTACAGTCAGGGGACGGAAAGGGAACCGGCATGCAGTGCAAAGATCCCCTGTGGCCATTCACCTCAACAATAAATATACCCTTTTGGATACTATCGTGGGGGGGGGGGGCTTACAAGGGTAAAGCAGTAGGTAGACAGCTCTGGCGCAGCGTCTGTCCCTGCTGCTCAGAAGGGAAAGGGAAAGAGGAGCAGAGCAGTAGTGATTGGGGACTCTATAGTTAGGGGGTCAGATAGGAGATTCTGTAGTGACGAGAGAGACTCACGGTTGGTGTGTTGCCTCCCAGGTGCCAGAGTTTGTGATGTCCCTAATCGTGTTTTAGGGATCCTTAAGGGGGAGACGGAGCAGCCCCTAGTCGTGGTCCACATAGGCACCAACGACATAGGTAGGAAGCGAGATGGGGATTTAAGTCAGAAATTCAGGGAGCTCGGATGGAAGCTTAGAGCTAGGATGAACAGAGTTGTTGGCTCTGGTTTCTTGCCCTCGCCACGTGCTAGTGAGGCAAGGAATAAGGAGAGAGAAGGTGAACACGTGGCCACAGGAAAGGTGCAGGGGGGAGGGTTCTGGATTCTTGGATAATTGGGGTTCTTTCTGGGGTAGGTGGGACCTCTCCAAGCAGGATGGGCTTCATCTGAACCAGAGGGGTACCAATATCCGGGGGGTGGGGGTGGAATTCGCTCAGGCTATTGGTGTGGGTTTAAACTAATCCAGCAGGGGGATGGGAACTAAACTTGTAGTTAGAGTAAAGAAAGGGTTGAGAGCAGGGAGGTCCAAAATCAAGTTTCAGAGATGCAAGATGGCACCGGCAAGCAAGAGGTTGGATTGAAGTGTGTCCATTTCAACGCCAGGAGCACCCGGAATAAGGTGGTTAAACCTGCAGCATTGGTTGGTACTTGGGACTTCAATGTTGTGGCCATTTTGGAGACATGGTTAGAGCACGGACAGGAATAGTTGTTGCAGGTTCCAGGATTTAGATGTTTCAGTAAGAACAGAGAAGATATTAAAAGAGGGGGAGGTATTACATTGTTGGTCAAGGACAGTATTGCAGTTGCAGAAAGGATGTTTGAGGACTCATCAACTGAGGTGGTATGGGCTGAAGTTAGAAAGAGAAAAGGAGAGGTCACCCGTTGGGAGTTTTCTATAGGCCTCCGAATAGTTCCAGAGATGTAGAGAGAAGGATAGCAAAGATGATTCTCGATAGGAGTGACAGAGACAGGGTAGATGTAATGGGGAACTTCAACTTTTGAAATATTGAACGGGAACACTATAGTACGAGGACTATAGAGGGGTCAGATTTTGTCTAATCTGTGCAGGAGGGCTTAATGACACAGTATTGTAGACTGGCCAACAAGGGGCGAAGCCACATTAGTTTTGATACTGGGTAATGAGCCTGGTGAGGTGTTAGACTTGGAAGTAGGTGAGCACTTCGGTGATAGCAATCACAATTCTGTTATGTTTACTTTAGTGATAGAAAGGGATAGGTGTATATCACTGGGCAAGAGTTACAGCTGGGGGAAAGGCAATTACGATGCCATTAGGCAAGATTTAGGAAGCATAGGATGGGGAACGAAACTGCAGGGGATGGGCACATTAGAAATGTGGAGCTTATTCAAGGAAAACCTACTGTGTGTCCTAGATATGTATGTACCTGTCAGGCAGGGAGGAAGCTGTACAGCGCGGGAGCTGTGGTTTACGAATGAAGTGGAATCTCTGGTCAAGAAGAACACGGCGACTTATGTTAGGATGTGATATGAAGGCTCAGTTAGGGTGCTTGAGGGTTACAAGGTAGCCAGGAAAGACCTAAAGAGAGAGCTTTGGAATGCTTTGTCTGCAACGGTAGTAGATTCGCCAACTTTAAGTACATTTAAGTCGTCATTGGACAAGCATATGGACGTACATGGAATAGTGTAAGTTAGATAGGCTTCAGATTGGTATGACAGTTCGACTCAACATCGAGGGCCGAAGGGCCTGTACTGCGCTGTAGTGTTCTATGTTCTATGTTCCCCTACGTCCTCCGACTCCTGGCGCAAGTTCCCTCCACTATCCTGATGAGCCCTACCCTCATTAAAGCAATCATCTTTTTCCTCACAAATGTATAGACATCTTAAGGTTTACATTAATCCTACTCACCAAGTCTTTTTCATGCCCGCTTATGGCTCTCCTGAGATTATTCTTCACTTCCTTCCTGACTACCTTGTAACTACCTCTAGAGCCTTGTCCGATCCTTGCCTAGTTAACCCTAAGTCATTTCCTCCTTCCTCTTGAGATATTCTACATCCATTGGAGATATGGAGCTGCAAATGGATTTGAGCTGCACATCCTGTCACTTCGAGCATGGGCTGCAGGTTTCCAAACACTGGGCAGTGATCTAACACAGTGTTACTGAATAATGCACTGGGGCAGTGTACACAGCTCTACATGCTGGGAGGGTAACTGCTCCTGGTTTACAGTTCAATGCACTGGGGTGTTGTACACAGCTCTACATGCTGGTAGGGTAACTGCTCCTGGTTTACAGATCCATGCACTTGGGACGCGTACACTGCTCTACATGCCGGGAGGGTAAATGCTCCTGGTTTACAGATCCATGCCCTGGGGTGGCGTACACTGCTCTACATGCTGGGAGGGTAAATGCTCCTGGTTTACCTAACAATTCACTGCTGTTCACTGCATAGCTCCCAGTGCTGGAGAGGCAGTTCATGGACTGGTGTGGTCTGCACAGATTGCTGGGTTATATTGAGCAGTACACTAGCCTGGTCTGAACACTGCAACATGCTGCACAGATATATAATCTGGATTATGATGTCTGATTCTGTGACGGGGATTTCAGCTGATTTGTCAGCACATTTACTTTATATTCTTATTTTTGTTATTGGACCTAAGAAAGTACTACCCATCCAGTTAATCCCATTTGACTGAGAAGAGCCACATTTACTGAACTTGTCGATCAAGTAATCATCCAATTATAACATGAATATCTGTCCTTCTGTATCTTAACCTGGCCGTTGGTGCTCATATACCTGGAATCCCGGGGAAATCATTATGAAGCTCAGAAACAATGTGCAAAACGTATGGCGCGTGGTCTTCTGTACGTCCCGGCTGTGGGTCCCATTTGGATCCCGAGTGTATTGAGAGCTGGCATTGCGACTCTCAGAAACAATGAAATGGTATGTGTCAGACTGCTGTTCACTTCGTGGTGTGTCTCATGTGGTACTCCATGGACAGGAGTGTATGTGTTTGACTGTGGCTCACTTCCCGGTGTGTGCCATGTACTGCTCCATGGGCAGGGTGTGTCTGTGTGTGTTTGGCTGCTGATCACTTCCCGGTGTGCCTCATGTGGTGATCCATGGACAGGGAGGTGTGTGTCCTGGGCTATTGATCACTTCCCGGTGTGACCCATGTGGTGATCCATGGACAGGGAGGTGTGTGCTGGACGATTGTTCACTTCCCGGTGTGCCCCATGTGGTGATCCTTGGACAGGGGTTCCGGCAGCTTTGAACCTTGGACTGTGCGTGTCCACTGAACACCTGCGCTTGTCCCTCTCAGAGGATTGTGTGGTCAGTAACACGAGGAAACTTCTCGAGTATAATTGTAAAAGAGCAGCCATCTAACTTGTAGCTCAGGGGCTTCTGACTGACTCGTGTTATTGAAACGTTAGTGGATGGTTTGCTAGCGGTTGTGCTCAGACATTCAGGGAGACCTGAGGATTTGGTGACCCAACTCTGGTTGGACCATAGGGAGTGTAGTTACAACACCTGCATCTGTAAGATGAATAACAAATGGAGCAAAGGCTGCACAGAGAGGAATATCTGAAACCACGGAGTGAGTGTCCTTGGGGAAAGGGGCCTGCTGTATCCACACCGGGTTTTCCAGCAACAGCTTCCCAAGTTACATTTAACTCAGGAGCAGAGAATGAGAGGAAATTGATTGAAGAAGGAGCTGGTCACAGAGTGGTGTCACCTCCTTCAACACGATCTGCAGCTTCAGACCAGGGGGAGGACGGTGCTGCCAATGGCTGTTAGGGTCACTGTTTCATTCAGCTTCTATGATCCAGAACTTTCCAGGCAGGAGTGGGTGACAGATCCATAATCTCCCAGTATGCCGACGTCAACATCACCATTTGGAGACGGAGGATATATATATGGTAATTGAGAGCAGTGAGGTCCCTGGGAACATCAGGAAGATGGAGAAACACTTCCCATGTCTGATCGGGTCAGAATGAACCCTCCAGTACATACTGCATCACTAAGTCCTGTAGCATTTTCCGTTTCAGTAACATACTACCTACCATTCTTCCTAAAGAAAATGACAGACTATATATTATCTTTAATTCCATTTGCTAAACTTTTATCCATTGACTTCATCTGTCCATATCCAATTACAGACTCTCCACATTCCCTTGATAATTTAGTTTCCTGTTTATCTTAGTTTAATCGGCATACATAGTTACAGTACATTTGTTCCACTCCTCCTGATCATTGATCAGATTGGAAAGAGCTGTGGACCCTGCACTGGTCACTGTGTGACTCCACTGGTGACGTTCTGTCAAACTGACTAAGGTTGATTTTTCCGGAGTGCCTGCTTCCTGTCTGATAACCAGTCCTCCCCCATTTATGTGTAACACATTCGAAGCGCTGAATAAGAACGAGGAGCATCAGTTCGGCAATCTAGCCCCTCAGGCCTGTTCCGACATTGAAAATAGTCATAGCTGATGTCATTGCGGCCTCAGTTCCACGTTCCTGTCCGCTCTCCATATTCCTTCACTTACTCAATATCCCAGCACCTACTGCACTCTGGGGCAGTGAATTACACTGATTCCCAACCCTGTGACAGAAGTATGTTCTCCTCACCCGTGTTTCATTTCTCCCCCACCTCATCCTAAAACTGTGGTTTTAGGATCGTTCGAGATTGTCCCACTTGAGGAAATATCAACTTCACATCTACATTGTAAATCATCTTTAACATCGTCCAGACCTCCGACATCTCCTCTCATTTTTCTATACTCCAGACAGTGTTGGCCTGAACTGCTCAATATCTCTTCAGAGGACAATCTCCTCATCTCTGGAGTAAATCGAGTAAACCACTTCTGAACTGCCTCCATGGCAAATATATCCCTCCTACAGTGAGGACACCAAGACTGTACACAGTACTCAGTTGCGATCTCACCCCTCCCACCTTTTATAATCCATTGTTTATGAAATAAATGCCAAAGTTGCATTTGCCTTTCTCATTATCTGCTGTACCAACATCAGAGTATTCTGCAGTATGGACGCAGGCAGCCAGATCCCTCTGCACCCAATCATTCTGAAGTCTCTCTCCATTTGGATAATAATTTGCCTTTCTGCTACACTGATCCAAACGGATACACTCATACTTTTCGTTGTTCAGTTTTTTCTTTCAAATGTTGCCCCAACCTATCCATATACATTTTCTAACTTCTTGCATCTTCATTGCAATTTCTCACCTGAGTTAGTATCATCTGTTAATTTGGTTACAACATGTTCTATCCTCTCAACTACTTAACACTATAGAATGCAAATAGTTGGGGCCTGGGGACCAAGACATGTGGTTTCCTAAAAGTTGAATTTTGCCAACAGAAAATTACCCATATTTTCCATCTCACTGCATTTTGTTGCTTCACTAAGCCTGTACCAAGTTGATAAATTACTTTTAATCGTAAACGATCTTATTTTGCAGATTAATCATTTGTGCAGATTTGTGCATTCAATGCCTTCTGGAAGTCCAAATATTTCATCTCTCGGTTCCCCATGATCCCCATTATCGAAATCATGTTCATTCTGATGGTTGTGGTTTAACTTTTTCAAATTTCTTGTCATCAATTCCTGACTAATCGATTTTTAAAAATATTTCTTATATTTGAACAGTTTTGTCACTACTATATATTCCATCGTGAAGGTGATAATTCTAAATTCTTAACTCTCTATAAAATCCTTGTTCACTCAATCCTATATAATTGGCACATGGCGTGATATGACCTGCTCTGATTGCTCTGTAAGAGGTTGGAGTCACTGAATGGATTCATTCTCTTCCTTGTGCACAAAATTGATGGGCTGATGTCTTTCTGGTGTTCCACATCACCAATTCGATTGTCTGCCTGACTTCCTCCTTTTGATGCGTAAGAGCCGGTGAGGGCTTATGCAATCTTCCTGTTGCTGTGTAACAGTTTGAGGGGCTGAAAAAAACCTTCTCATATTCCTCCATCACAGGCTGGAGATACTGAACGGTCTTTCCTGCATCCCTGATATAGGACTGAGGGAGTGATTGGACTTTTTGTGTTCCCATACACAAGACACGTGAGGTAAACTTCTTCCTCCTTTCCCATAAGAAATCTTATAGTTTGCATCTTTCTCCAATTCCCGTGCAACAGGCTCGATGGGACTGAATGTCCTCCTGGTATCCTAGTGCACCAATCTCCAGTCCCTCTGTGACCTATTCCAGTTCCTATGTTACAAACTTGAGGAGGCTGAATAGAGTGATCCTATTGCTGCATAACAGGGTACTGGTGCTGCATGGCCTATTCTGGGCCCAGTGTTATCGACTCGAGGAGCTGACTGGCCTCTTCCCGTAACTGTAAATCAGGCTCCAAGGGTTGAATAGCCTCTTCCTGTTCTGGTGTAACAGGGTAAATGTCCTTTGAGACACTACCTCCTAATAAATGTCAGAAGCCGCTGACCAACTCTGAAGCACTTCGTCTCCATATCTGAATTTCAGAGACTAACCATTAATATAGACTTTTTCTGGATAAAGTCCTGAAGCTGAAAGTAACAAAAGAGGTTCCTCACAGATATCTCATATTCCTGGCTCAGCAGCTCAAAATTCATCATGACCGCTACCTCCCCACCCCCGTCAAACAATTCTCCCAATAATGACAAGGGTATAGATCAAGAATTGGTCCTTAATATTAGTGATAATAATGAAATGGAGAATAGTGACCAGGAGGTAGATATGATAGTAGAGGAAAGAGGAACAGATGAGAGGAGTCATCAGGATAATAATAATACTACAGAAAAATTAGGTTATAATGGTAGGTCACTAACAGAATTAATTAAAATAGTTGAAGATGATATGGGTAGGAATAAAGGTACTATTAAGGACTACGCCAATATCATGGTTATGATAATGGATAAATTAGAAAAGAATCGTGAAGATGATAAGTCTAAAAAGTGAACTATGTTAAACGAGTAGGTTTTAAGCAAAGGGATAGTGGACAGAGAAGAAATAGGAAGGAAATTAAAGCTAAAATAAGACATAGTAGAAAGAAGGGCAAATTTAAAGAAATACAGGTTTTATACAAAACTAAGAGGCAATACCTAGCGAGAACCCTAATGGGGGCCCCAGTCAAGTGCGAATGCCCCCTTCGTAAGGAAGAGTTAGAGGATTATTATAAAGAGAGATTATCTAACCCTAATGATAAAAATAACTTGAAAGGTTTTGCTAAATATAAAAGTCAAGGTGAGGGATCAGTAGGTGGAATTCTGACCGGTCCTGTAACGGTGGAGGACGTGAATCAAGCTGTAAAGGCGATGGACGTGCAAACCGCTGCAGGACCAGATCGGATAACACTGAACGTGATAATGAAGATATTCAATAAAGACAATACGGTACTTCCTAGATTATATACTATTTGGATAAAAACAGGCAAAATCCCAGATCAAATGAAGATAAGTAGGTATTGATTCGGAAAGTGAGTGAGGAATAAAGGTTGAGAGATATTAATAATTGGAGGTCAGTTATGCTTAGGTTATTCACAAAAAATATAGCGAATAGATTAAGTAAAGTGATAAAATTTAAACAAAAGACAGAAAGGATTTATGGCTGGTGTAGCAGGATGTGAGGAAAACATTAAAATCCTGGATAATATTATTAATGGCGCTAAAAAGAATAAAAGAGATTTAGTGGTGGTTGTTGTGGATCTAGCAAAAGCCTTCGATACAGTGGGCCATAAACTAATTATAACTGCCCTTAAAAGACTCCAGCTCCCTTTAATACTGATTAAATTGGTTACAAATTTATATGATATTAATTTAATTCAAGTGGAAGGTTTTAATTGTAAAACTGGAAAAAAACAATTATTTTAAGAGATGTCAAGCAAGGGTTTCTGGATGGTTTCCATCCGTTAAAAGTATGAGAATTAAAAGACATAATAGGATATTAGAGGAATTAGTCAAGTTTGTTAGGAAGAATGGGTGGATAATTTATATAGAACCATGAATCAAAGATGATATTGGAAAACTTTGGATTGTCACCAATTCTTTTCAATATAATAATGGACCCCTTGATAAATACCATCGAAGAAAGGAAGAAAGGAATATTTTTAGGATTAGAAAGAGATAGTTTTCACTGCTCAACATTAGCGTTCGCAGATGATGTAGCTCTAATTAGTCAATCTATGATGGTATAGCTTATAACCCAAAACTTGTCAAAAAATGTTGCAACAATATGGGAATGGAAGTTAATATAAATAAAACGAAAGGATTCTACTTTACTTCTAAGAATAAGACATTCACATCTCACGATAAAGCAAATTGGAAGCTAAATGAAGGGAATATACAGTTCATAGACCCGAGAAACACAGATAAGTACCTCGGAGCGAAGATAGACTCATGGATTGGCATAAGCCAATCAGACTGGGAAAGCCAATTAAACATATCGATAGGAAATTTTTAATAATCCGCTTTAAAACCTGGTGCAAAAATTAGAACTTTTAAAAACGTATTTTATTCCTAGGTTGTATTATTATTTAGTTTTATCAGAAGTTTCAATTAATTATCTTAATAAACTAGACAACATAATTAAAAGCGCAGTTAAAGAAATTTTACACCTCCCGCAATCAATCACGGATGGAGTGTTATATGCTAAGTCCTGTAATGGTGGCCTTGCGTTAAACAGATTGTCAACCTTCATCCCAATCTCGATTTTGAGGAAGTATGGAACGCTACATAAATCCGAGGACAAAATTTTGCTTGCCTCGTTTTGGTTCGAGGGTGATAATGTGGCTGTGAAAATGTATAAATTTAGTAAATTAGAAGTGCTGGAAAATATCTGAAACCCGAATATAAATCGGCAATTGGGTGAAGACGGAATTATCGAGGAAGACAGTAAGGATGAGATGGAAGAATTTAGAAGTACAAATTATGCAAATTGGAGATCCATTGAATTACAGAGGTGGATAGCCCTCCCCTGTCAAGGGGCAGGGGTCCATTATTATAAAAACGATAATATGTCTAACAATTGCTTGACGAAATTGCAATTTATGAAGACGTCCAAAGTTATTAATTCGATCTTGTTAAGAACAAACTTATTCCCAACACGGGCGTCGTTGTCATACGGAAGGCCGTTCAACATCAAGAATTGCAGGAGGTGTAATGATACTTCGGAGACGTTTGCACATATTTCTGGATGGTGTCCATACGTTAAAAGTATAAGAATTAAAATACATAATAGGATATTAGAGGAATTCGTCAAGTCTGTTAGGAAGAATGGGTGGATAATTTATATAGAACCACGAATCAAAGATGATATTGGAAAACTTTGGATTCTGGATTTAATTTTTAAGAAGGTACATAAGATTGTCATGGTGGACGTTACTATTAGAACGGACCTACGGATTAACTCGCTTGAATCGACTTAGGCTGAAAAGAAAAGCAAATATAAACATCTAGAAAAGGAGATAATGGACCTCACCAGAGGAGGAAATATATCTTTTTATGGTTTTGTGATAGGTTCCCGAGGGAATTGCTATTTAAATTAGCAATTTAAATAGGTTTGATTTAAATTAGTATTTTAAATTTTACACATTTTAATAATAAAATTATAGCATTTTAAGTGACATAGTAAGGGTGATGAATAATAGCGGTGATAAATAATTCAAGTACACGCTACACCAAACAGGTGATGAGTGGTAACATAGCCTAATGGTTGAAAAACCCAGCTCATCCCTTGCTTCTCTGAAATTCTGATTCATGTTGTTTTGTACCGTCCCCTGAGGATCATCTAGCTGTGGTTTCGCTAGATAGGAGTATTCATTCGTCGTCGAGCGACGTTAAAATCTCGAAAAGGACATGATCCATCGCGTATGGTGAGTGCACCAAAGTATGGAAAATCGACACACCCCCATTCACTGTGGAAACTGCAATTTGTCCAGGTTAATAGGAAGCCATCTTTGACGTCAAATGAAAGATCAAAGCCAACTGTTAAGCCTCTGTAGCGCCTGCCTCGGCAGCGTCAAAGCAAGCATTGGCATGGGGTATCATAAACAAGGAAGGACATTCATTTGAACCAGAGCGAACCCAAACAGGATATTGGAAAATTCTGTCCTATCTTCTCTAGCAACTGCACGAATTTAGCTTTATATAATTGATCGAAGGCTTGGGTGATAAAAATACCTAAACCTCCTTGCGACCATCTGGACGGGAATCAGATTCCAACCCAAGATCGGGTACTCTAATAAGACCCCCAACAGAGATGGCCTCTGATTTCATAAAATTGAGAAAGAGCCATTTAAAGTAATCATTCGTATTATACGGGACACAGATACCATTGGGTTAGTTAGAAAGAGAGGAACAACATCTGCTTAAAGGGTGATGTTATGCCTTCCTGATCCTACCTCCAGGCAGTGATATTGGCGTCCCTCTGGATGGCTTCTGCCAACGGCTCAATCATTAATGCAAATGGTAACGGTGAAAGGGGGGCAACTTTGTTGGCTGCCGCTGTCAATACTAAAATGAGTGAAATCCACTAATTACCAAAAGTGAAATCCGCTGCTTCCGGGTCACAAGATAACAGCTGGCAAAGACCCCTCCAAGACCAAACCACTCAAGGTCATAGAAGGCGCACATCTACTCCATCCTGTCAAATGTTTTATCTGCATCCAGGGAGAATCCCGAGTCTGGAATCAAACCTTGCTGGCACACTGAAACCAAATTTAGCACTCTTCTAACATTATCAGAGGACCTATGGCCCCTAATAAAAATGGTCCTATTCCACAATTACGGGCAAGATCTTTTCCAGCTTCAAAGCCAACATTTTCGATAAAATGTTAAAGTCCATACATAACAATGATATAGGCACATACAAAGTGCAATCCTATGAGACTTTCCCTCTCTTGAGAATAAGAGAAATATTTCCTTCCCTGAGAGAGGATGGGAGGCAGTCCTGACTGTACGATTAATTGTACATATCCAACATTGGCCCAGCCAGCCTGTCTATGAACTCCTCCTAAATCTCACTCCGAAAATCTATCTGGTCCGGGGGCTTTTCCACCCTGGCACTGGCTCACTGTCTTGTGTATCTTTCGGATTATCAGAGGGGCATTCTACAGAGACGCCTGCTCTGAAATTACACCTGACAGGTCCAAGGTCTTAAAAAAGGACTCCATCGTCTCCAATCAGTCCTCCCAGCCCACTGACTGGAACATCCCAGAGTAGAACTTCCTGAATGCTACGTTAATCTTTTTGGGATCGCAGACGATAATAGCAGCAATCTTCTTTCTGGCCAAGATCGCCTAATATCTTCCTGGTTATCACCATACTCTAATAACTTCTGTTTCGCAAAGGAAATCTCTCTCTTTGCTGTCTGGGCGAGCGCAGCATTCAGAGCAGTCCGGAGGGCTGTAATCTGCTGCAATTAAGTTACAGACAGTCTGCCAAAATATGGTATCTCAGCTGTCTTCAGCCGAGCCTCAAGCATACGCTGCTGCTCGCCCCTCTGCCGCTTCTGAGTCGCCGAGTAAGAAATAATCAAACCCCTTGTATAGATCTTGGCAGTCTCCCAGAGCATCATCGGATTACTGGCCGTACACAAGTGAATGCCCCCAAAAAATTAAATTCCCCGAAAAAATACTCAATGAATTTGCTATCCTTCAGGAGGAAAGTATCCACGTGCCAGTGCCGTGAGCCTGTCCCATCGCACAATCCTTGACCTCTATGTACACTGCCACATGATCAGAAATGTCTATGTTCCCAATTCGACAGGACAGCACTGAATCTAAAAAGACCAATGGGGCAAACAACATGTCAATCCTAGTATAGCATTTATGTGGGTTAGAAAAAAAGGTGAAGTCCCTATCTTCAGGGTGAAGACATCTCACACATCCACCAACCCAGCTACCTGTTCAAGCCCACCAGCTGCCTGGGTGGTGGGGAAATACCCGCGAGACCCGTCGACATTCTATCCACCTCGGGGTCCATACGTCAGTTCAAGTCTCCGCTTCATTGTATGACGTGCCCCAAGGATCATCAACCTGGACAGCGGAGCTATTTGTAATTTGAGGGGGTGTGCTGGGGGCAATATTAGTCAAGATCCCATATTCCTCTCCATGTATTAAAGCTTTAAGGATCAGAGACCACCCACATTCATTCTTAATTTGGTCAAACAACTGAAGTGGAAGGTTCTTATGAATGAGTATAGCTACTCCTCAACTTGTTGTATTAAAGGATGAAAAAACACCCGGCTGAACTTTCCCTGCTGTAACTTTAAATGCTCTTATCGGTTAGCTGTGTTTCTTGCAGTAACCCTTTCCTTGTAAATGTTTGGACGTATATTTTCTTCTCTTAATCAGTGAATGGCTCCCTTTAACATTCCAGGTGCACCATTTAAACAAGCGGTTAGCCATAACCATCCGAAGCAACCCATGACCCACTGGGAGAAGAACCCCATTTATAGCGCACCGAGTGAAAGCTGTAAACAGTTCGTATAAACTTGAAAATATAATTACAAAAACAATCATTCAAAACTTCTAACAACTACTTCTCCCATGAACCTACATGGAACACAAATAAGCAGAGACTGCCCCCCTTGCTCACAGGGGATGGTCATACTAGAACTAATCCCCCATGGCTCCTCCTAGCTGAAACCGCTCCCAACCTGGACAAAACAAAGTTAGATAACGGTACACGGGTCTTAAAACAAGAAAAGTCATTTTTGCCTTATCAAAGGCTTGCTGCTTGCGGATCACAATCGTAGAAAGGTCTTGGAAAAACATAATTCGTAATCCTTTCTAGATCAGGACCAATAGATCCTTCGCAGAGCTCTAGAAGGTTCCAGCACCAGTTTTTCTCTCTCGTGCTGGAGTTGCACAAGGACTGGGCAGGGGCGCTGGTATGATCCAGGCCTGAACACTGCGATCCGGCGGGTCCCCTCGAGCCTCACCCAGTCTGCCCTGATATGCAGCTTCAAACATTGTGTGAGCCATTGTTCCATGAAGCTGACGAGCTGGCTTTCTTGTTCTCGTTCCAGCAGCCAAACCAAGCAGATGTTCTTCTGACGGCTCTGATTTTCGAGGGTCCTCGACCTACTCCACTAAGGCCTGTAACTAACATTCCAGGGCTTGGACACGACCCGTTCAGGACTCTGCCATGGTTTCCAAAGCCGTGGTTCCCTCTTCCACTTCCACGACGTGTGGCCTGAGACGCTGTATCTCCTGGTCATGCTTCTGCAGCTTGGCTGAGATCAGTTCCAGCATGGTTCTGGTCTCCTCCATTGCTGAATCAATCTTCTCTTGCAGGCTCCTGCACTCCGAGACCAGGCTCTGCTCCACAAATAAGTTCGTGGGGTTCTCGCGGAGGACGATATCACAGCCGTGGGCGTATCCAAAGCTGCAGTGCCCTGCTGGTAGTGATCCTCGTGGTCATTTTTCCTTAGTCATTTTCCTTACTCACTTAAAATGACAGAGAGCAATACTGGGGATCAAAACCCTCCGATTTTACCACAATAGCGAAGAAAGAGAGGGTGAATGCATCACTTTGTCTGGGTTCTGGTGCAGAGCTCACCAGGGCAGTCCCACTGGATCATCGCCATCTTGGATCTCACCCGAATAATCAATGTTAACAAACTTTTTTTGAAATGGTTTGAAGATGGTTCTTGTAGGGGAGACAATGGAAAACCGTTGGATGTGCTATATTTATATATTCAGGTGGATGTTTAAGAATTCAGAAAGTGAATAATAAATAAAATTGAACCAACGTGGTTCAGGAGTGACTTTTGGAAATGGAAAGGTAAAAGTGAAGTTGGCCTTCAGTTAACGGAAATTGGAATATCGAAGTAAAGGCGTTCTGCACAGACTGCATGCAGTGCGGATGAGATTATACTTGTGTTCTGGACTGTTTCAAAGAATGAGAGGTGATCTCAAGGAAACTTCGAAAATTCACCCACAGCAGACTGACTAACACAGGGGCACGGAGAAGTGCAGCAGGCAAAGTTAGGGGGAACCCAAGATGTTCTACAAAAACATCAAGCTAAACAGAATAACCATGTAAAAAATAGGATCCATTTCGAAACCAAGGGGGTAATCAGTATGTGAAACTGGGGAACACTGATAGCCTGTGACATGAGAGCTTCACATCTGTTTTAGTTGGGAGAAGGAAGATGCAGGTACAGAATTCAAAAAGATAGACTGGGAAGCTCTCGAACAGTTTGATATAAGATGCAAGTTGGGATTGATGGTTTTGGATGACGTAAAGTCCAGATGAGTTGTATCGCAGGATGCTGTTGGAGACAAGAGAGGAAATGTCCTGACCTAAATGTTTAAGGTGAATCTGACCACACAAGGCAGGTACTAGAGGACTGGAGAACAGCTATGTCATGCCAAGTTACTGGAAAGGAAGGAGAGATAGACCAGTGTCTGGTGGTGTACCACAGTGAGCAGTGCAGTGTATCTAATTATTTGTGGTATTCATAAATGATACAAATATGAATGTGGAGGGGGGTGGGAGCTGAGTGTAATATACAATTTTGTGTTTGACACAAAGATTGGCCAGGTGGTTGGCAGCAAATAGGAAGGCCTTATGTTACAGGAAGATACAGGTGGAATAGTCAGATGGTCAGATCATTGGTAGATGGAATGGAACCCTGAAAAATATGAGGTGATGCACTTTGTAAGAAGTAACCAGACAAGGGAGAATTCAATGAATAGCAGAACACGAGGGAGGTCAGTGGGTGTTTCTTCACACATCCCTGAATGTGACTGGACAGTGCAATAGCCAGTTTCGAAAGCACACGGGACTGTAGACATAGAGTTTATTCATCGAGACGACATAATATGAGTTAAACATGCTATTGGTTAGCCCATGGATAGAATACTGTGTGCAGTTCTGGCAGCCACGTTACAGGAAGGGTTTTGGTTTCTCAGTAACATCAGAATCTATTGGGTCTCCACAGAGTTGGAAGCTTCAGTGGAAGTCTCCTGGCCGCAAATCTCTCTAAATTTGTTTTTCCTCCTCGAATGGAGAATTGCATCTGAGAATCTATATCTGATCTTTCTTTTTTGCCAAGTACATGTTTATGGCATATTACTGTATCAGAACACTTAATTATTAATACCATCTAGGCCAACGCCTTCAAATATTTTTGAGGAGCTCTGCTGCCGTCCATAACACATGATTCATTCTATTCCTGTGTAATTGTTTGGAGACATTAAATGGGCTATCTCTACACTTCTCCAATAATTTTATTGAGCTGAATGCTTTCCTCATATTCCAGTGAACCTAGCATGAGAACTTTTGACTGTGGAAATGTGCAGTGTCCAGCAGCACTCTTACATGAATGTTACCGAGACTTCCAACAGCACAAGCCTGAACGTTGTCTAGGTCTTGCTGCACATGGACACAGACTAGTTCAGGAGCTAAAGGGGGATATTTTTTCCTGAATATTGTGTGATCTTCAGTGAACACGCCCACTTCTAATCTTATGGTGTGGGCAAGACATTTATGAAGCAGCTGAAGATGTTTGTGCTGAGGAAGCTACCTTGAGGATCTTTTGCAGACATGTCCAGGACTGCATGGATGTTTTTACACAAACCACAATCATTATGATTTATGCTTTAAATCATTCTAACCAGGGAAGTTTACAACTCATTCCCATTAAGTGCAATCCTACTCAGGCTCCTTGAGACCAACATCAGATAAATGCTGCCTTGATGTCAGGGCCGCTCACTCTTCCCTGAGCCCTTGTGTTCATGTCTTTTGCTCATATCAATAGGTCACAGTGTGAGGCAGGGAGTGCTTTTTGACCAGTCAGAGGTGAGGGCTGTGAAGAATTGGACATGAAAGAGGATATTAGACCTTATGATCTTATTGTGGGTGAAGCCATGCTTGCGGGGGGCGGTGGGGGGGGGGGCGGGGGGAGCGATGTGGATGAATGACATATCACTGTTTGTGGGGTTTTCACATTCTATTATTGGAAAGTAGAGGGTGTTATTTTCCTGGAAGCTCTGTTATTGAATGTTGCCAGATTGTTTTGACCATCTCTGCTTGAGGTGTAGGGACTGTATTCACAGTGAAACTGGGTCTACAACATGTCCAATAAATGAAGCGAATGTTGCAGAGAGGGGAAGCTCTGTAATGAGAGATAAGCGACCACTTTCATACCCAGCCTGGGTTTTTCAATTACATTTTCCAAACCAGACCAAATTGTGTGGGACAGTTTTGAGGGGCTGAATGGTCTCCTGTGTTTCTGTGCACCAGGATATCGCAGTAAGTAGCCTCTAACTGTTCCTGTCTAGCAGGTTTGAAGGACTGAATGGAACACAGAAACATGGGCTGACTAGCAGGAGTGGGCCGTTAGACACTTTGAGGCTTCTCCACCAGGCACTAAGATTGTGGCTGATCAGGTTATGGTCACAGCCCCACTTCCCTGACGGTATCCCGTTATCCATGACTCACTTCTCTGTCAAATATTTTACTAACTCAGCTTTGAATCAATGTAAACAAACAGGGATCTCAAACTTGCGGGGAAGAGAATTCCCACTTAAAATGCCTGTTTAAACTGTCTCATCATCCCTCTTATAGAGTCATATAGCACGCACCTTTGTCCGTGCTTACCAGTCATCCCAATCTGATCCAGTCTGATTTGCCAGCATTTGGCTCATATTCCACTATACCTTCTTATTCAGATACCCATCAAGATGCAAGACTCCACCACTTCCTCTGGCAGGTAAGCCCATATGCACAACTCCCTCTGTCTGAAAACATTGCCTCTAAGTTCCATTTAAAATATTTCCCCTCGCACGTTAAACCTATACCCTCTATTTTTCGAATCCCCTATTCTGGGAAATACACCTTGTCTATTTACAAATTCCATGCCCCTTATGATTTTATAAACCTCTATAAGGTCAACCCTAAGCTCTTAATTCTGCAGGGAAAACGGCTTTAGCCCATTCAGCCTCTGCTTATAGCCCAAACTCTCCAAACCTGGCAACATCCTTATAAATCTTTTCTGAATCTTTTCAAGTTTCACAGCAACCTTCGTCCAGCAGGGAGACCAGAACTGGACACAGTATTCCAAAATGTGGCCTCACTGACATCCTGTCCAGCTGTAACATGACATCCCAACTCCGAAACTCAAAGCTCTGACCAATGAAGGCAAACATGCCAAACACCTTGTTCACTATCCTGTTCACTTTGAAGGAGCGTTGCATCTACATCTCTCCGTCTCGTTGCTCAGCAACATCCTCGAATATATTTCCATTAAGTACCCCGATTTGCTTCCCAAAATGCAGCACTTCACATTTATTTGAATTAAACACCATCTGCCAATCGTCAGCCTATGGGCCCATCTGATCGAGGTCTCATTGCACTCTGAGATAATTTTCTTCATTACCCACAACACCAAAAATGTTGGTGTAATCTTCAAACTTGCTACCCTTACCACCTATGGTCACATCCACATCATTTATATGAATGACAAAAAGCAGTGGGCTCAGCATTGATCCTTGTGGCACACTACTGTTCACAGGCCTCCAGTCTGAAAAGCAATCCTCTACCAACCTCTGTCGCCTTCCTTCAATCTAATTTTTTATTCAATTGTCTTGGGTGCGCTGGTTCCCATGTGTCCTAACCTTACTAACTTGCCTAATATGCAGAATCTTTTCGAAGAACTTGCTCCAGTCTATATGGAAAGCATCTACAACACTGCCTTCATCAATCTGCTTTGTCACCTCTTTAACATACTCAGTCAAATTAGTGTGACACGATTTCTCATGCAAAAAGCCATGGTGACTATCCACAATCAAGCCTTGCCTTTGAACATGCATGCAATTGGCTATCCCTCAGAATCCCGTCCAACAACTCACCCACCACTGATGTCAGGCTCACCAGTCCAGATTTCCCTGGGTTGTTGAGTAACTGTTTTCTTTTCTACTGCCACTTCTCTATTGGTCACAGCAAATTATCGGTGTGACCAGTTTGATGATATGGCTTATAATGTAGGTCTCACATGGGTCAGGGCCGTCATAGGAAGAAGTCATATAGATTTCCTTCTCTGTTAAAATAAAACATTCATGACTAAAACAAAGTTCCTCAAGCTATGATGTAAAGATGAACGACAAACAGTGTAGAAATTACAAAAGTGTACATTTATATTTCCATTACTAAAAGTAATGAAGAGGACAAACATATGCAGACACACACACAGATATATACACAGGCACACATAGACAAACTCAAACACACACACAGACATACACACACAGGCACACTCAAACACACACACAGACGTGCACACGCAGACACACTCAACCTCACAAAAACACAGAAACACAAAAACACGGACACACAGACACACATGCACCTGCAAATACACACACTAACACAGACGAATGCACGTACCATAGTGCGTACAAAATTAGAGCAGTAAAAAGGCCATTTGGCCCATGCAGTCTACTGAACTATTGATCATGGCTGACATGTTTTTCAAGCCAGTTCTACTATCCTCTCACGACAAGCCTTGAGCCCATCTTTAATCATAACTTATCGACTTATATGCTAAAGACACTAAGATGTGTGTGTGTGCGGCACGCGCATGCACGTTTGTATCTGTGTGTGTGTCTGTGTGTGTGTGTATGTCCCTTTGTGCGTCCGTGTGTGTCTGTGTGCATGTGTTGTCTTTGTGTGTGTGTCTGTGCGTGTGCATGTGTCTGTGAGTCTCTGTGTGCGTGTCTTTGTGTGTGTATTTGTGTATGCGCGCCTGTGCGTGTGTGTGTCTCTGTGTGTGTGTCTGGGTGCGTGTGTATGTGTGTGTGTGTCGTGTACGTGTCTGTGTATGTGTGTGTGTGTTTACCTACAAGCAGGAGAGAGCATTATCTAGGACGGTTGTTTTTCAGAATGGAGGCCTGTTGTTATGGACCACTCAAAATATTCTTGAGCAGGCAGCGCAGACTATAACTTTGTAATTTGTTTCAGTCAGTGCACAGTGAAAGTTATCAGGTTTTAAAATAGACAAAAAATATTCACAAAACTACACAATGAAACACAAAGAACAGAATAAAGAACCCCTACAGAACTCAATCTATTCAAACTAAACTTAATTAGCTGTTCTGGAAGTACACAACCATCCCAATAAGCAACCCCCCCTTAAAAACAGTACAAATGGAACAAATGATTGCACGTTAAAGTTAGAAGGGCAGAAGGAGAGACAGAGAGAGAGAGAGAGAGAGAGAGAGCCTGTCCACACAGCTAAACTACAAACTGGTTCTGGACTGAACTGCTCACTTCGAGAGCTGACCACTCCCCTTTCATTATACCTTTAATCACAAAACCGTTTAATCTCTGTACCAAACCAGTCACCTTGGAGCCGGGAACTATTTAGGACGCCTCTGAAAAAAAAATCAAGGACACAGTATCTTTGAGAAAAGGAAGCTTTTAGAGAAAAGGCTTGTGACACTGTGCACAGTGGTGTTCCACAGGGACTTCTGCTCAATTCATTTTTGTTTTGACATTTAGACAAATGATTCAGATGAGAATTATAGAAGGCGTGGTTAGAAAGATTGTGGATAAAACCAAATTTGGCTATATAGTGGACAATGAAGATTACACAGGGACCGAGACCAAATTGCTTGATGAATCTAAAGAGTTGTACAACACCGAAGCAAACACTTTTGACCAACTCGTCCATGCCAACCTGATTTCTGAAATTAATCGTGCCCTACTTGGGGTGGTGCAGTGGCTCAGTGGTTAGCACTACTACCTCCCATACCAGGGACCTGCATTTGATTGCTGGCACAGCTGACTGACTGTGTGGAGTTTGCACAATCTCGCTGTGTCTGCGAAGGTTTGTGAAGTTACCAGGGACATAGTCCTGTTCACAGAATCCTGTTTTGCAGACAAAATCTGACTTTTTTTTATTAGTCCGTGGGAAATATACAACATGTCGCTTTTACATTTTCTGTAATGAAGAGTTAATATCACTTTGTTTCTTACATATTTAAAATAAACCAAACATCATTGTTTTTCAGTAGAAAACAATTGAAGTGAACAATAATTGAAATACCAGAGCGCACAGCTATTACACAATTCAGTGACTGTAGGAAACAGCCGATTCATGTTCAGATCAGTGAACACACCATCTTGCAGGCAGAAAAGCTGCTGGAAATGACTTTGAGGAAAAGCCTGAATTCAGACACAGGGTTACTGGCCCTCACCATGACCTCCAAAATACTGGCCATCTCCAAAATCTGTCCAGGGAGCTTGCAAACTGGATCTGGGCAGTTACTCACACAATCCCTCACAATAGACTGATTGGAGACATACCTGAACAACGGAGAGATGTGAGTGGTGAAAACTGGTCAATGGACTAGTACATGGCGCTAATCCAGACGCAGTTCAACATTTGTAACAATGACCTGTAAACAACCATGTCTTGCAAGTATATCCCTTCTGGTATGCCACCTAAACTCTGTAATTCTGTACCTTGGACCCGATCCTGAATGAAGGTGTTATAAAGGTGATGGGCTCATGCGGCACATGGCATCTTGCATCCATCATAAACTACATCCAGTGTATGTTAGCCCCACAATGTCAGTATCCAAACAGATTTGTGCAGCCCCATTGATGGTCAGCATCATCCCAGCCCAATGTACTTGTGTGTGACTTGAGCTGGAAATCTCTGTGCAAATGTTTGCAGCATCGTTCAAATCACGAACAGCAAAGTCTCTTCACTGAAGGTCCGACATCCTTTCATAATACCAACTTTTAGAATGTCCAATAAGCACAAAATCCACCCTTTATTCCGTTCACTTTTATAATAACAATATGATGTGAGTGGCCAACTCACAGTAAGGAGCATTGAGAAGGTGAGGGTGAGCTGCCATATTGAACCACTGCAGTTAATGTGCTGTAATTCGACTTACGATACCATTAGGAGGGAACTTGAAATAGTGGCACTGAAGGAACGGCAATATACTTTCCAATCAGGATGGTGGAAGGGAAAGCGAACATGGTAATGATCCCATGTATCTGGTTCCCTTGTCCTTCTTCACTGTCATGGTTTCAGAGGTACGTTGTAAGAAGCCTTGGTAAATTTCTGCAGGGCACCGTGTAGATGGCAGGTATTGCTGGTCCTCAGTGTCAGTGGATGAGGGGTGAAGCTGCATTCACAGGCAAATGGGGAGGGGGCGGGTATTTCATCACACACACATTCAATGTGTGTCTTATAGATGGTGTACACGTTTTGGAAATCATGTGTAATGTTATTTCTGCAGAATTCCTAGCCCTTGAGAGATTTTGTAGCCAATTAATTTATATGCATCAAATTTATATTTATATGGCGCTGGAAAAGCACAACAGGTCAGCCAGCATCTGAGGTACAGGAGAGTCAACGTTTTAGCATAAGCCCTTTACAAGAATGGGTCATGAAATTATATGGTCAGTCCAGTTCTGGTTAATGGTAATCCCCGGGATATTTGTCCTTGGGAGTTCAGTGATGGTGGTGGCATTGAACGTTAGATGAAATAGTTCCATTTTCAATTGTTAGAGGTAATCATTGTCTGGCATGTGTGCAATGGGAGTTGTACTTGTCACTGTTAAGCATACACTTCATATTCCCAGGTCCTTGTTGCATTTGGATAAGGATTGCTTCAGTATCAGAGTAAATCACAAATAATGTTGAATACTGTTCAATCATTGACAAACATCCCCAGTTGTGACTTCACTTGAGTAGAGATGGTCATTTATGAAGCAGCTGAAAATTATTGCCGCATGGGCAGAGAGCACTCTTATAGCTCACTGATGCTGTCCCTCTCTCTGAGCTAGGAAGCTTGCTTCTAGTTTCACCTGCTCCAGAGGTGTCTAACAACATATCTGAATGGAATAATATTACAGTATCTTCCCCAGGGAGTTGAGTGAGGACTTGCTTAGCTCAATCAGTTGGATGACTGGTTTGTAATGCAGATTAATACCAACAGTGTGGGTTCAAATCCTGCACTGACTGAGGTGTCTGAAAAGGGCTGTCCTCCTCAAGCTCTCCCTCACTTGAGGCATGATGACTGTCCAGTTAAACTACCTCCCGTCGTCTCTGTCTAACGAGAGAGTAGCCCTATCATCCTGTCGGGTATGGTACCCTACCTTTCCGTTTCTAATCTACAGGCTTACCCAAAAACCCCTCCCCTGGGGAGCGGTGGTGGAGCTGAGATGGCTGCTCTCTACCAACCCCAGCCACCTTCCTTTGTACCAGGTGTAACTTCTGCCAATGCAGACGATTCCTATTTGCTCCAGGTTTGCCGTTAATCCTGGATACAACATTTGGTCAAATGCAGTTATGATCATATTAACTGTCATTGTCACCTGACCTCTAGAATTCAGCTATGTGTTTTCTTGTTGGACATCGTTAAACCAAGGCTTAAATGAGCCGAAGGGATGAGAACCCAAACTGAGCTTTCGTGAGCAGGTTGGTGCTGAGGAAGTGCTGCTTGATCCCACTGTAGGTGACATCTGCCATCCCTTTATTAATGATAGAGATGAGAGCAATGGGGCAGTCATTGATTGTCTGATGTTTTTTCTGTGTATGTACAGGACACACCCGGATAGTTTCCCACATTGTCAGATAGATGCCAGCGCTGTATCCAATCAGGAACAGCCTGAATGGAATGTTATCAGAGCGACAGCCTTTGCATTCTCCAATCCCTCCAGCTGTTTGTAAATACCACACACAGTGAATAGGATTAGCTGGAGACTGCCATCTGGAGGAGACTAAAATAGATCAAGTAGGAGAAAGTGAGGACTGCAGATGCTGGAGATCAGAGCTAAAAAATGTGTTGCTGGAAAAGTGCAGCAGGTCAGGCAGCATCCAAGGAGCAGGAGAATCGACGTTTCGGGCATGATTCCTGAAGAATCCTGAAGATTCCTGCTCCTTGGATGCTGCCTGATCTGCTGCACTTTTCCAGCAACACATTTTTCAACTGTAAAAGAACATCCCATCGATATTTCTGTCTGAACACTTTTGTGAAAGTTGCAGCCTTAGCTTTTCTATTATTGTGCTGGGCTCTTCAATCTTTGAAGAAGGTGGTATTTGTGGATCCTCCTTCCGCAGTGAGTTGTGTGATTATCCACCACCACTCACCCAGACTGCGAGAGGATTGCAGAGATTAGGTCTGATTCATTGGTTGTATCTATGTATCATTTGCTATTTATACCATGTGGTGAGTAAGTGGTCCAATTTAGTAACTTCATCTCATTCTGAGGTGTATTTGGTGATACTATAGGCAGGCCTCCTGTATTCTCCATTTAACAAGGGTGTATCGCTGGCTTGCTGTTCAGGATAAAGTGGAGCATACGCCAGGCAGTGATCGTGAAAATTATACTGGAGTACAAATCTGCTGCTGTTGGTAATGACCCGAACTACCTCACACAGGACAGTGCAAAATTCCAGAATCTGGAATTCCAGAAATTCCAGACACAGTGATGGTGTCACATATACACAGGGGGTCTTCACGATGTAAAAGTGGAATTTCGTCTCCAGGAATACTGTGTGCTGCAGCCACCGTTCCCAATATGGTTATTGAACAATGTGCCTGCAGTCGGTAGGTTCGTGAGGAAGAGGTCAAGGATGTTTCTCCCTATCAGTCGTTCCCCTTGACCCGGTGCAGACGCAGTGAAGCAGTTGCGTCCTTTTGAACCCCACCACCTCGATCAGCAACGCTGCTGCTGAGCTCCCCTTGGTGGTGGTTTTGAAATGGCCCACCCAGTATACATTCTCCAGCTCTGTCAGTCTCTCAGTGCTTCCTCCAAGTGTTGTTCAATGTAGAGGGACACTAATCCACAAGCTCAGGCAGGGGAGTCATCAGGAGGTTTCTGTGTCAGGGTTTGGTCTGACACCGTGAGGCAGAGGGAGGGGAGTCAGCAGGAGGTTTCAGTGTCAGTGTTTGATCTGACACCGTGAGGCTGAGGGAGAGGAGTGAGCAGGAGGTTTCCGTGTCAGTGTTTGATCTGACCCCGTGAGGCTGAGGGATGTGAGTCAGCAGGAGGTTTCCGAGTCAGTGTTTGATGTGACACCGTGAGGGTGAGGGAGGGGAGTCAGCAGGAGGTTTCCGTGTCAGTCTTTGATATGACCCCATGAGGTTTTGTTCTGTCACATTGTTGCTTGAGCAGTCTGGAGGACATCCCTCTCAATTCTGGCATCAGCTCCAATGCATATGGAAGAAGGAGTTTGCAGGGTCTACAGGGTCTTTTATTTTATTATAGTCAGCAGAAGGGCCTCTCCTGTGTGTATGACACTGACTCTTTGGCTCTCGTGATTAGACACTCCAAGGTCTCACTCCTTCAATTACTCTCTGTCCCTTGTCTGTCCTTCATCAACCAATCTATCACTGTAAATATCTGCAGAACCGTCCTCCTCCCTACCTCTTTAAACTCCTCCAAACTCTATACGCCTCCGTATCTCTGTAACGTCTTCCAAAGCCTACACCCCTCATTATCTCACTAAACACCTCCAAATCCTACACCCCTCCCAGTCTCTCTAGCCTACTCCAGCCCCATACTCCTCCTATCTCTGTAATCTCCTCCAAACCCTACCCTATCCTCATCTCTAAACTTCTCCAAATGCTACACCTCCCTACCTCTGTAACTTCCACCAAACCCTACACCCCTCCCTACCTCTCTGTCCACCTCCAAACCCTACACTCCTCCCTATCTCCAATACTCTCCACCTCCTTCACTCCTCCCTATCGCTGCAACCTACCCTAAACCCAGATCCCTTCCTATCTCTCTAATCACCTCCAAAATCTACACCATTCCCTACCTCTCTAACCTCCTTCAAGTCCAAAACCACTCTCCATCTCTCTAATACTTTTCAACTCCTTCACCTCTCCATAACTCTGCAACCTCCTCCAAACTCAGATCCCTCCTTCTCTCCCTAACCACCTCCAACATTTGCATCCCTCGTTATCTCTTTCACCACCTCCAAACCCTACATCCCTCCCTATCGCTCTAACCTCCTCCATCATCTACACATCTCCCTTTACCTGTGACTTACTTCAGCCCCGACAACCTACATATCTCTCTAAGCTGTTCTCAAATATACCCTGTCCCTGCAACCTTGTCCAGCCACACCCCGCTCCCGACCTTTGTAAACCTCATCCAACCACTAGGCTCTCATGATCTCTGTAACCTCCCCCAGCCTCTCCATATTGCCCCATGATTCTGGCATTCTCAGTACGTCTACCTTTTCTTATGTATATAACCTCCATAAACACGTTTAGTTTTGTGATGGAAAGCGATAGGTACACGCCACAGGCCAAGCGTTATCAATGAGGGAAGGGCAATTGCAACGCGGTTCGGCAGGACGTATGATGCATAGAAAGGGGTAGCAATATGCAGGGAATGGGGATAATCGAAATGTGAAGCTGGTTCAAAGAACAGACATCGCGTGTCCTTGAATAGCATGTCCCTATCAGGCAGGGAGTAAGTGATAATGTAAGGGAACCGTGGTTTACGACAGAAATTACACCTATTGTTAAGAAGAGAAGGAGGTTTATGTGACGATGAGACGATGGAGAGTTACAGATTATCTAGGAAGGATTTAAAGAGAGCGTTAAGAAGTGCAAAGAGAGGACAGGAGTAGTCTTTAGCAGGTCGAATAAAGGAGAATCCTAAAGCTTTGAATAGGTACGTTAGGAAGAAAAGGATAACTAGGGTAGGAATAGATCCAGTCAAAGACAGAAGTGGGAAGTTGAGTGTGGATTCTGTGGAGATCGGAGAGATCATTTCTCATTGGTGTTCACTCAGGGAAAGGAGAATGTTATAGAGAATGAGGAGATGCGAGATATTTGACTAAAAAGGATCGAGGTTGGTAAGGAAGCGGTGTTATCAATTCGAGAAGGAGTGAAAGTGAAAATGTCCCCTGAGCCGCATGGGATTTGTTCGAGCATTCTCTGGGGCGCTAGGAAGGAGTTGTTGGAGCCTTTGGTTTTGATATTTGAGTTTTCATTGTCTGCAGGTTTAGTACCAGAGGACTGGAAGATTGCAAATGTTTGCCCATGTTAAAGAAGGGCACTACAGATGACCCAGGCAATTACAGGCCAGTTGGCCTTATTTGTGTGTAGGAAATATTTTGGGAAGGATTATAAGAGATAGGATTTATAATCATCTAGCAAGCAACAATTTGATTACAAATAGTCAACATGGTCATGTCTCTCAAACCTCTTTGAGGTTTTTGAGAAGGTGGCCAAGCATGTTTAAGAGAGTGAGGAAGTTATCGTGGTGTACACGGACCTCTGTAAAGCATTCCACGTGGTAGGCTGTTGGAGAAAATGCAGTGGTGTGGGATTGAGGGTGATTTAGTACTTTGGATTAGAAACTGGTTTTCTGTAAAAGGCAGTGAGTGGTGGTTGATGGAAAATATTCAGCACGGAGTCCGGTAACTATGGTGCGCCCCAAGCATCTGTTTTGGGACCACGACTGTTTGTAATTTTTATAAATGACTTAGATGCAGGCATAGCTGGATGGCATAGTAAGTCTACAGATGACACTGAAATCGGAGGATTAGTAAACAGTGTGGAAATATTTTGCGGGTTGAAGGGGCACTTGGACAAACTGCAGAATTGGGCTGAGAGCTGGCAAATGGAGTTTCAATGCAGCTAACTATGAGGTGATTAATTTTGGGAAGAATACCAGGAAGGCAGAATACTTGATAATGTTAATGTGCAGATGGATCTTGGTTTCCATGTACATAGATCCCAAAATGTTGCTACCCAGTTTGAAATGCTGTTAAGAAGTCATACGGTGTGCTAGGTTTTATTGGTAGAGGTATTGAGTTCTGGAGTCGTAATGTCATGCTGCAACTATGCAAAATGCTAGTGCGGCCACACTTGGAATGTTGTGTGCAGTTCTGGTCGCCCCATTACAGGAATGGTATGGACGCATTGAAAAAGGTGCATTGGAGATTTACCAAGATGTTGCCTGGTCTGGACGGAAGGTCTTATGAGGAAAGGCTGAGAAACATGGGTCTGTTCCCATTGGAGAGAACGCTAATAGGGGATTCGATAGAGACATATAAGATGATAAAAAGATGAGTTAGAGTAGACAATTAAAGCCTTTTTCCTCAGATGATGACATCAGCTTGTACGAAGGGGCATAGCTACAAATTGAGGGGTGACAGGTTTAAGACTGATGTCAGAGGCAGGTTCTTTACTCAGAGAGTGGTAAGAACATGGAATGCCTTGCCTGCCAATGTACTTAATTCAGCCACGTTAGGGGGATTTATACAATCCTTGGATAAGCAAATGGATGATGATGGAACAGTGTCGGGGGATTAGCTTAGATTAGTTCACATGTCAGTGCAACATTGAGGGCAAAAGGCATGTTCTGCGCTGAATTGTACAATGTTCTATAAACACTTACATCTTCCCCATTTCAGTAACCACACCCAGACACTACAGCCTTCTTCATCTCTGTACCTCCTCCACCCACTTCATCCTCCTCTATCTACGTACACTCCTCCAGCCGCTCTTCCCATCCCTACCTCTGTGAACCTCATCCATTATCCATGCTCTTCCTGAGCTCTGTCACCTCCTCCAGCCTCTCCACACCTCTCTATATCGCTTACATCCTCCAACACCTAAATCTATTCTTATCTGCATAACCTCCACCAACACATACATCTTCCAGTCCTCCATCCCTACTGATCCCTGTAATCTCCTCAAGTATCTTCAGTCCTTCTTATCACTGTGGCTTCCTTCATCACGAATATCCTTCCATATCTCTGGAACCCACTCTAGCAATTCCATACTACCCTCTCGCTATAAACTCCACAAGCTCATCCACTCCTTCCTGCCTTTCAACCCCTACAGCCTTCTCGAAGTTTGTAAAGTCTTCCAGCACATACACCCGTCCGTATCTCAGTAATCTCCCTGTTCTATTGCAGCTTTCCCTCATCTGAAACACCCTCCTGAACCTATACCTCCATATAATTGTAACATCACCTCACCTGAAGCTCCTCCATATCTCTGAGAAGTTTTCACTGAAGTCATTGACAGTGCATCCACAATCTTTGGAATGGCGAATACTGAATACGCTGAGACACTTTGAGGGATGTGTTTTCACATCATCTTAGTCCCAGATAAGTTGCCCCTTATCCTGAGATCTTGTCATCATGTTTTGGATTCCCAAACCCACAGAAATAATTTCTCAGCATCGGCGTTATCACGTTCTTTCCACTCAGAAACCTTTGCACCTCAATCAAATCACTTCTCCATTTCCTTAGATTCAAGAATATCGACTAAATCTATTCAGAACCGCAGCAAGGGAAACTAAGATGCCAAACAGTGTAACATTATTGTATTATTCATTGATAGGTATAAGACATTGCTAGCTGGGCCATCATTTATTACCCATATACTGTTGTTCTGCACATGGTGGCCGTGCACTGCCCATTTGAACTGTTGCAGTCACGTTGGTGCAAGGTCACCCACAATAATGTTAGGGAATGAAAGGCAGGATATTCATCAAGTGACACCCGCAAAACTGAGATATATTTTCCAGTCAGGATGGTCATTGACTTTATGTGTAACTTGCAGTGTTGGTGTTGCCCTTGCTACTTCAGATGATCAAGGCTTGGAAGATGCTGTCGAATGGGCTTTGGTAAATGTCTGCAATGTATCTTGTAGCTGGAACACGCTACTTCCTTTGAGGGTTGATAGTGGAGGTAGTGAATGTTGTGGATGTCGTGGCAATTATTCTGGACTAGAAATGTAGCCGTCCTTATACATGGCAGCACAGCTGTTCTAGATATGATCTAAGCTATTTTTTGTCAATACGACTTCAATTTGTTACAATCAATGACTCCATGTAATTTAATTGAACAATTATCTGCTGAGATGAGTTTGTAATTGGATGCATGATCGCCATGCCATTGCAATGTGGAACACAATACGATCAGGGCAGGATGAGGTTGTCGAACCCCTTGCGCCTGATCCACAATTTAAGGAGATTCTAACTGATTTGTTTCATAACTCCGTTTTCCTGCCTTTGGTCAAATCTGTCACGACCTTTCCTTCGCTAAAAAGGTTTCCATTCCAGGTATTCACGTGTAAACAAAGAATGAAACAATACCTACCAAAACAGAGAACAAGATGGATGTTGAGTGGATAACCCGAAACATGTCAACTTAGTGTTGCCGACAGAAGGCCGTTGAGGGACAATTTTAATGATGGGGTATTGTCCTTCACTCATTGCCTTTGCTTCTGTTGAGAATATTTTGTTCAAAAAAGACAGTAATTCAACTTTTCAAAATAAGAAATAAAAGATGTAGATTGTGTTTGGCATGTGTGAAGGCGGTTGCATAGTAAAAGTAGGAAATTGGTTTGGGTGGAGGTAATAATCTTCACTTCAAGGGCCAGTGAGAACACTATGGGCCTCCTTTACTCTAAAAATACTATTATTATGGATGTACTCGTATTGGTTCGATATTCACGAAAAGACAGGAAACAGAGTGAAGAATATAACAGATCATTCTTGTGTGGAAATGTGTGCTCTGAGGTGATGTAAATATTTATGAAAATTGAACGGGCCTCCACATGGGCAGGGTCATTGTAAATGATATATGATGCAGAGACGTGAAGTTATCCACTTTATTGGAGAAATTGATGGACATTATAATTCATAAATTGTGAAACGTTGAAAAGTACAGATGTAAATAAAGCCCAAAGTGTCCTTGTCTATACGCTGCTGATGTCTAACTTACAGGTGCAGCAGGCTATTTGGACAGACAGTGGAATGAGAACCTTTATTGTCAGAGGATGTAAGCACAAGGGGAGAAACGTCTTGCTTCAGTTGAATTGGAGCTTGGCCAAACTGCACCTGGAGGACTCTGTGCAGTTTTGGTTCTTTCTCTCAGTAACTATTTTATTGCCACAGAGAGAGGAAAAGGAAGGTTCAATAGGCTTCTACCAAGGACAATGTTATCAAAGACGTCCATGAGAAACTTGGCCTGTTTTCCCCGGTGTTCAAAGGAATGAAAATTAATTTCATTGCAAGTTACAGAATACTGATTAGATTCCTGCTTCTAACTAATTCCTGGCTTTTAGTGTACCATTTATAAATTCAGTTGTATTCTGAACTGTGTCTCACTCCAATGGGAGACAGATTGTTGTTCTCACAAACACAGGAATAGGAGCAGACTGGATACCACAAGGCATAGCAGCAATATGCCCAGCAGCTCACCGAGTATGTTCTACCTTCCAGTTCAATGATGTTTGTTCTGATAGTCCTCAACTCCACTTTCTTGCATTTTCTCCGTCACCTATGATTCACTGACTGAGTAAAAATATGTTTCTCAGCCTTTAAGATATTTTCAAAATCTTTTGGAATTGTTTCTCTTACTGATATGAGTCTTTACTTCCGTTGTTTATTTCTAGCGCATGTGCTGGCTAGTGGGACTAGATTAGGTTGGGTCCAGAATTAAACCATCCCTTGTTGTATCTTCAACATGCTGATACAAGAAGGTCTCAGCAATTAATTTCAAAATATTTGTCCCCTCTTAAAAGCATGTGACTGCCTCAATAATTGTTGCATATTGAAAAACATAAATATAATTACCCTCTTATTGTTTTTATACACTACCGCGATTGGTTACACATTGGCTCATGTGTTTTCTTCTAACTGGCGATCTTTAATATGACCCTAGCAATTATCTGTCATCTTTTCATTCTAATGGCAATCCTCGAAGCCTCAGTTGAAGACCCGTCCAAGATAATGTCATTCTTTACAGCAGTAATTGATTCCTTAATGAACAAAGCAACAGCATCTCCTGCCTATAGTTCCTATGCTACAGAATACAGAGTTGCCAATCCTGACCTCCTTCAACCACAT
The DNA here is from genome assembly GCF_037043375.1 of Chiloscyllium plagiosum. Classification (NCBI taxonomy): domain Eukaryota; kingdom Metazoa; phylum Chordata; class Chondrichthyes; order Orectolobiformes; family Hemiscylliidae; genus Chiloscyllium; species Chiloscyllium plagiosum. The sequence continues at coordinate 67,356,978 of NW_028270176.1, read as the reverse complement.
CTCTGATGTCAAAAAGATGTCACAATTTCACGTGTCAATCTATTCCCTTATCACATCTGTCTGACAAATAATAATCCTCGCACCAAGGTAAAGGACATCCAGCCTGGAGTATAACACCAGGAACAGTCTGTACATCGTCTGTACTTCGGAGTTCTATAACCATTCACTGCTTGTTATCAGGTTTCCCAATCTACGAACCAAAATTCTAAATCTTAGACTGTAAGAAGAAATATTTGTTGAATCATCATTTTGTTTTAAAACTGATGCATCAAATGCCACTTTCCCGAAATGAGCGATCACCTTCACATACCATGAGTTTTTTGGTGATTAATTCCCCACTCAGTGTGCAGGGGGGCAGACCTCAGTAATGGGCAGCGTTGATTAAGTCACTCCACAAGTGCATGTGTTCCCAGCGATGCTGCTGGAGTGTGCAGGGTACCGGCTTGTGCTGACCCTTTGTGAACAATAAGCACTCTCCCTCTGGTAGATCAAACCTGCCTCTCATCATGTGGAGTATCTCACATGATAGTTAGTGCCTTCCTATGTTTTCCATTCCATGATCCCCAGGATATTGGGAATCATATTGGCTCAGGAACTCAGCACCACATGTAGCCCTGAAATATAAAGTCAGTAAGTGGGTTGAACAGCCCATTATGGAGTGGACCACCTGAGATGAAGCACAGACTGTGTCTCCCAGGTAGTGGATTCTCATCAATTGGTGATTGGGGGAGCGAGTGACTTGAGAAAGCTGGGGAGTGGCGTTAGGTCGAGACTTGCACTTATGATGCCCATTGTTATATTCAACTGAGTGTCAGTACAAGGTATGTGTGGTGACATACATCAGACAAAATCCACACAGTTCAGTTATTAAAGTGGTTCTCGGCTTGGCATTTGCTGCTGTTTCCCTCGGATGCACTCTGCAGGACTGATCTCGATCGAAACCCACTCGAAAGCAGGTTGGGTGACCCTTGTATTAATCTCTGGCCATCTACACAGAAGTTCAATTTTATTTTGACACTGATGAATGTGAAGGTGACATATACTGCTTATGGCTTTAGAATGTTCACTCTGAGGCACAGTGTGCTACAGGAGACAGTCAAATTGTGAATTTCTCCATCCTGGGTCTGGTGCAGGGTGCAAGTATCTGGAATCCAGGAGGGAGGCCAGATGCTGTCAAGTGGCTTGTGCGGTGTGTTCCGGCAAGACATGCCCATACATCTGCTTCCTGGAGCAGGCTGAGACTGAAGATGAATTTCTAAGACCTGTTTATTGGTCAGTCATTGTATCGAATACGGACGGCATTTGTATCTACACTAAGACCAGCGATAGGCTATTGATTAGTTGTCACCTGTCCAGGGTGGGCTGCGAATGATTTCTTGTGAAAGTATGTTTGAATAACTGCCCTGACCCAGGTTGTAAGGTTTCTGGACAGGTTAAGGAGCAGGCCAGTGTGTCACTCAGTATGACAGGCAGCTGTGAGTTCCAGTAGCACTATGCCTGAATTCAGATTTTTCACAATCTATTCATTATGCAGGTCATGATTCCAAGTGATGAGTTTCCCGGTATGAACAATAATAAAATATCACCTGTGTTTTGGAAATTGGGGCCAACAATACCATGTGAACTCCGACTATTTCATATTACAATGCCTGTATTATCTCTGAGAGCAACTACGTTGTTACTATATGTTTGGAGCTAAAATATAAACTCATTACAACACTTTATGATACAAAAATAAAAGAAAACTTCATGTTATTTTATATTGAACAGACAATATTTGCCTTATTTTTGTACGATCACAATCAAATATTCAACGTCAGTATTCAAATGAATACATTCTCACACTAACATTTCGAAAGTTGTTTACCTCTAAACCATTACATATTCACAGTGAGCAAACAATTCAACAATCAAATCAATTTAGCGTTCTTATGAATTAAAATATAATTAACAAGTTTAATTTTTCACTGAAATGTACGAGCTTTAGCTAATTGTAAACAATTTAAGAATGACAATTATTCAATATGCCCTTCGAATATTAATCTTCGTTAATGATTTGTGTTATTAAATGGTATTTGTTACGAAGCCAAAGCACATATATCCAATTTAAAATGAACATTGTTTTCTGAATATTGAAGTAAACTCAAATTGCAGGGTGGGAGATGAGCTGTTACAAAATGGATACATGCAACAATTGGCTGTTAAAGGGATACCTGAGTTTTGGTTGCTGTTTTGACAACAATCCAAGTTTAACCAATTCGTTTAAGCTATGCCCGGGATACTAAAACCCAATCGAGTTTGAATTTATTGTTTTGATGACATCAGACCAGTGACAGGGAACGATGTTGGGGGTATAAAAACGATTGGGGATTTTAAAACTTGGTTCGAGCTATTGCCACGGAACAACAGAGCAACTGCTGTAGAGTCAAAGAGCGAACTGCCTATCTAAAATCTTGCTCTCAAAGAAATCAGTGAGCAGTCTATCAAAAAAGATACCGTTGCTGTAAAACATATTCAGAGTAAAAAGAAATTAGTCGAGAGTGTGGTGCTGGAAAAGTACAGCAGGTCAGGTAGCATCCGAGAAGCAGCACTATCAACATTTCGGGCAAAAGCCCTCCTCACCACTACACTCTTGACTCTAATCTCCAGCATCTGCAGTTCTCACTTTCGCTTAGTAAAAAGGAATAAGACGACCCAGTGAAATCAGTTGGTAGGAGATTAATTGCAGCAGAGAAGGTTGACACTGTGTCGACATGTGATTAAGATAATGTAATATTTATTGTGTGTTATTGGAACAGCATGTCAATAGGGAAGTGCTCAGTTAAGGGAAGCAATGTTCAGTTTCTTAATAGTTTTGTTCGGAAAGAAAATTCTTACTTTTCTTTAAATGGTGGCAATTAGGTGTTCCTTTTTAGTCCCTCACACTTCCAACAGATGACAAGGTGAGGCGAGCGTTTCTGTGCGATTAGCTTTATTTAGTAGTGGTTCGACCTCGGCATTTTAACAGATTGAAAGCTTGTCTGGGATTTGAACAGGTTTGAACAGAATTGGAGTACCAAAGCACCCAGCAGATTTAAACACTTGGTGATTAGTGTCGTAAATCTTCAAATAAAATGTAGGTGAAATAATTTGTTTCATTTTGATTAAATGTGGTCGGTTAAATTAAAAGAGAGGGAAATGGCTCTTAACATTGCTAAAGCGGTTCTGAGGTTTGAAGATGCTTCCCAACTTTGCCAAGGAAGGTTAGAAAGACAGAGGAAAGATATTCTTTTGGAATTAGCAAACAGATTAGAATTGGTTTTAACCAGGGACGTAAGGAAATTGAAATGGACTTGGTCAAACACTGAGATATATCAGAGAAACAGAAGTGCAGCAGAGTTAGAAAAACGTAAACTGTGTATGAGCAAAACGGAATGAGAAGAAAAAGAAAGGGAGAGAAGGATATTAGCTGAGCAAAAAGATGGAGGGAAGAAAGAAGAGAGAGAGAGAAAAAAGGAGACTGAGAAGAGAGGGAATAAAAGACTGAAAGAGAGAGAGAAACAAGGACAGAAGCTTATTCGCTCAGCAAAGAGAGAGATGAAGGAGAAAGAGAAAGGGAGAGAGTATGAACTTCAGTAGTTGCAGATTAGTCAGGAAAAGCAAGTTCAGAGGATGGAAATGAAGTCAAGAGAGTTCATTATGCTGGACGGGTTCATAAACACATTTCCAAAGAACTTATGTGATGAACAGAAACTTCAAGAAGTGAGAAGAGCAGCAGAGATGACCGAGAAATGTACATTGATGCATGACGTGAAATTTAGTTTTTGACACGAATTTCATCCCTGTGAGGGATAAAAATTGGAAGCAGGCCACATTCTTCACTATAAAACAAAGATTTGAGCACACTTAGAATAGTTCTCCATTGGTGTTAAAAAGAATTCCAAGAACATCAAAGGCCTTAGATGTTTCCACGGTGCTAAGATGGGACACATAATGTCATAGTGGTGGTCATGGAAGAATGACATTGTGGGAAAAGATGTGGGAAAAGAGGCTAACCCCTCATTTCCACAGAAGCATATCTGACCTCAACTCTAATCAACCTCTCTTTAAAAGCTTCCCACGTATCAAATGTGGATTTACCTTCAAACAACTGCTCCCAATCTATATTCCTCAACTTCTGCTGAATTTTGGTACAGTTGGCCTTCCCCCAATTTTCCACTCTTCCTTTAGGACAACTCTTGTCTTTGTCCTTGAGTATTCTATAACGTATGGAATTGTGATCAATAGTCCCAAAGTAATCTCCAACTGAAACTTCAACCACCTGGCCAGGCTCATTCCCCAGCATCAGGACAAAAATGGCCCTTTCCTGAGTTGGACTGTTTCCATACCGCTCAAAAAACCCTCCTGGCTGCTCCTTACAAATTCTGCTCCATCCAGTCCTCTAATATTAAGTGAACTCTAGTCAATGTTGCAAAAATAAAATCGCCTCACACCACCACCATGTTGCTCCCACATCCTACCATGATCTGTTTACATATTTGTACTTTCATCTCACGCTCACTGTTCGGAGGCCCCAACATTGTTACTGCACCCTTCCTATTTCTGAGCTCTACCCTTATTGCCTTACTGTTTGAGTCCTCCATAGTGCCCTCCTTCAGCAAAGTTGTGGTATCCACTTTGACCAGTAATGCAACTCATCTACCCCTTTTACCCCCCTTTTATCCCACCTGAAGCATTGATATCCTGGGATATTTACTTTTCAATCATGCCCTTCCCTCAACCAAGTATCAGTAATAGCAATAATATCAACTCCAAAGTACTAATCCAAGTCTTATCTGCACATACTACACTTCTTGCATTAAAACAAATGCACCTCAGATAACCTGTCCCTTTGTGTTCATCATCTACTCCCTGCTGACTCTTCCCCTTACTCACGCAGACTTCATTATCTATTTCCTTACAGGCTGCAGTTGCTATTTCCTTAATATCGACTAACCTTCTCATCTGGTTCCCATCCCTCTACAAAATTAGTTTAAATCCTCCGACGCAGCATTAGCAAAAGTACCCCGAAGGACATTGTTTCCATTCCAGCTCAGGTGTCGGCTGTCCAATTTGTAATAGTCCCACCTCCCAGATAACCAGTCCCAATGTCCCAAAAAACAAACCTCCTTCCTCCTGCACCATCTCTCAAGCAATTCTATCCTTTCATTTCTACTCTGACTAGCACGTGGCATTAGTAGCAATCCTGATATTACAACCTCTGAGGTCCTACTTCTTAACTTGACTCCTAACTCCCTAAATTCTGTTTGTAGGAGTTCATCCTGATTTTTTAAACCGATATCATTGGTGCCTACATGCACCATGAAAACTGGATAATAACCCTTCCCTTTCAGAATGTTCTGCAGTCGATCCGAGGCATTACTGTCCCTTGCACCTGGAAGGCAACATACCATTCTGGAGTCTTGACTTGGAACAGAAAAATGCTTATCTACTCCTTTTACAATTGAATCCCCTATGACGTAGCCCTTCCAGTATTTTTCCCGCCCTTCTGAACAGCAGGGCCAACCGCGGTGCTTTTAACAGGGCTGCTGCTGTATTCTCCTGGTGAGCCATCTCTCCAAACAGGATCCAAAACAGTATACCTGCTAAGGAGGGAGGTGACCGCAGGGGACACTGCAGTGCCTTCCTGCTCTTTCTCTGCTTTTGGTCACCAATTCCCTTTCTCCTTCAACAATCCTAATCTGTGATGTGATCAGTTCACTGAATGTGCTATCTAAAGCCTCCTCCGCATTGTGTGTGCTCCAAGGTGAGTCCATCCGCCGCTCCAGAGCCATCATCCGGTCTATGCGTTCTTCATAAGAAGTGTCTTTGGTGCGAGGATCAGGGATGCCTCCGAGCATGCTCAGGGCATACTGAAGGGGAGGCTGAACAGCCAGCGGCTGTGGTACACATTGGTACCAATGACATTGGCAGGAAACGTGACAAGATCCTGCAAAGAGAGTGTAGGGATATGGACACATATCCTGCACGAGAACTGGGACAGCAGCTGTGTCCCTGAGCTCCCACATTGAGCAAGTGGAGCATAACATGGCTCTGAGATCTCCTGTCACTTTTACTCTAAAGCTTAACTTGGTCGTAAATTACATATATAGAAAAGGAAAGGGTTTCCTTTAACCAATCACAGAATTAAAAAAAAGAAGAGAAGCACCTTATCAACACAGTACAGAGTTCTTTTGCTTTGGTTAGATGAGGAGTTCGGGGTGGCATACATTACACGTGTAGTGTCTCTCGTTCAAACGCTGTCCAAATATGTCAGATCACTTACCCTCCCAGCGCACAATTCGTCCTCTCCCACTCCGTTCCTCGCTCTCACCGCTGCTGCAAATGGAGGCCTGATGCTCGAGGTAAGTCCGTTTTTAGTGGGAAATTAACCTTCCCAGCAACCCCCTGGTCCTAGCCCCCCCCCCCCCACCTCTCTCTAACTCCTCCCAAAGGATAATGCACAAAACATGCAAACATGTCTTTTATTCATGGATTGGCAAAGTGAACAAATGACAATCATGGACCAAACAAAAATAATGTAATGGAAATTTGCTGTGATTCTTGAATGACCAAATATTTGGATTTTTATTGAGAAAATAAATTCAGTTTTTTTTTCAGATCTGAATTGGATACGTTTTGATCAGTATGTGATCATCATTGGTGACAAAACCAGAAGTTGCTGGGAATGCTCAGAAGTACTGGCAGTATCTGTGGTGCGAAAGCAGAATCAATATATGGTAGGAGACTGACTGTGGCCAGGTTACTACGCTCATAGTGTTCAGGGGTGTGTAGGTTAGGTGTATTAGTCAGGGGTAAATGTAGAGTATGAGAATAGGCTAATGGGTCTTGGTGGGTTACTTTTTGGGGGGTCAGTGTGGGCATGTTGGGCCAAATGGCCTATTTCCAAAATATAGAGATTCGACGGTTCTATGCATTTTTCATAAAAAGTGTCTTTGGTGCGAGGATCAGGGATGTCTCCGAGAATGCTCAGGGTGTACTGAAGGGGAGGGTTTACAGCCAGTGGTACACATTGGTATCAATAACATTGGCAGGAAATGTGACAAGATCCTGCAAGGAGAGTGCAGGGAGATTGGCCTGAGTGGAAACGTAGGATATCCAGGGTTGTAATCTTGGGTTACTCCTCGTGCTAGGTGGAAGTGGGATTAGGAAGATGAAGAGAGAAAACGTTAATATGTGGTTGAAGAACTGGTTCAAGAAGAGGGTTTCAGATTTATGGCTCGTTGGGATTTTGTCCAGGGCAGGTGGGACCTGTAAAAAAGGACAGGGTCCATTTTATCTGGAGGGACACCAACATCCTGGCAGGGAGGTTTGATGATGCATCTTGGGTGGAGTTAAATGAATAATGCAGGAGACTGAAAGCCAGAGCAGCAGGACAGCAAGTGAGCTGAAATTAGAGTTTGATAGAATAGGCAGGCAGGGCCAGTCTAATGACTATGCTGAGGAAAATAATCATAGCAATTTTAAAAACGTGAGTGAAAATGATAGGTTCAGTATTATTGGAGATCAAAAAATAAGAATGGAGTGTGTGGAGTATGCCAAAAGTATTAAAGGAGATAAACCAATCCAATAGAACTTATGTAAATGCCTTGTACCTAAATGCATGGAATATTTGGAAAAAATGACAGCACAAACAGAGTTAAACAGATACGGCCTGGTGGGGCTTACAGAAAGGTGGTTACAGTTAGGTCAGTGTTGGGAAGTGAATTGTCCAAGGGTACTCATTACTCAGACAACAGGTTGAGGTGCTGCATTGATTAAGAATGATATCAAGGCAGCATTAAAAATGACATTAGTACGAGGGACCAAAATGACAAATCAGTTTGGATCCAAATAAAGCACATAGAAACAAACCTGCTTCTCGAGTATTTTCATGCCACAATACTCCCATCCTCCAAACATACTTTCAAAAACCAGGGAATAACAATGGCCTGTGAGAAGAGCACAAGAGTGAGCAATCTGTGTATGCATATTGGCTTAATTAATCAATTTGGCAAGGGTAGCCTCAAATAACGATGCGCAGAATGTATGAGGGATTATTTCTTAGAACAACAAACCAGAAAACTGGCTTTTAGATTTGGTGTGAATAATGAGGAAGGAGTGATAAATCATCTTATAGTGGAGGATCCTCGAGAAAGAGTGACCGTAACATGCTGGAGTTTCACATTCAGATTCAAAGATACACGGGTTTTAGCATCGGGCAGTAATAATTATGTGGAAGGATTGGCCTGAGTGGACTCGAGAAAAAAAAACATGGAAGGGCAGAACATTTGAAGAACAATGGCAAATACTTCGGAAGATAGCAAAAACACATCAATTAAAGTTTATTCCTGAGTGGAAGAGGAATTATAAAAAAAGATAAAACGTCATTCATACCTTAACAAAGAAGACTATGATAAGATGAAAGTGATGTCCTGGTGGTATTATCGCCAACTGCTGATTTAGCAATCAAGATAATATTCTAGGAACTCAGATTCAAATGCCGGCACTGCAAATGCTGGAATCAAAATTCAACATAAATCTGCAATTAAACTTTACAGATTAATGGTGAGATCACTTTCACTTCAAAATTATGTCTCCTTCATATTGAGCACTCGAGTAAGCGGACGAGCTGCTCTCTGTTCAAACTGTCCATAAACCTCATGCTCTTAAATGCCTTAATTAGGAACCCCTCTCAAACTTCTCTGCTTCAAAAACATCTAACCCCTCATCATAGTTTGAGTACTCTCTCTTGTCTTGTTACTTCTGAAATGTATCACCTCACGTTTATCAGTCAAATCTCCTCAGCCATTGATCTAGCCACCTGAACAAACCATTTATATCATCTTTAAACTAGCATGTTCCTCCTCACTGTGAACCACCCACCTAAACTTTGTGTCATCCATAACATTATTTGTCATTCCCCCAAAATCCATCCCTCACATTCTCATCATCATCAATTTTGAAGCTCACAGATAAGACTTGTCTTATTTCTTCTGTTCTTCAGATGTTATTCAAAGGAGAAGAATTAAGAATTCCAGTCTCTTGTTCTTCCTATTTTTGGTGAATTTACAGCGTGATGCAGTTGAGGTCTTTTTATGAGAGAGCCACAGATTTGTTTTGGACATGTAGCTGAATTCTCCTTTTATACTATGCTTCTCTGTATGTTTTATTCATAATGCTTGCATGTGTTTAATATTGGACTAGGTCGGGGTTACTTCGTCTGCAACATGTGTATTTTACGTGGACCTGGATAATGTCCTTTGTAACATTCCCTGCCATACTCAGAGCTGAAGGAAATTTTCATCTGCAGGATGGGCACAGGCTCATATGATTGCTTGAAAGAGCTGGAGAGATGAGGATAAAGATTCAATTAAATGCTACACATATACACACGGTAGAAGATCACATCATATCGCCAAGTCTACCTTGCATTTGAAACAAATTATTAGAACATATGCCCACTCTTCTTTAAATTGTAAAAACAAGTTTTAATACGTGTTCTTAGAGCAGTATGGATCCTACAGCCGCTCGTGGGATTGCAAGCATAGTTAACGATTAATTATAGTCTTATATTCAATTTAATGTAGTTCATATTGTTTATTCATATAAGATTATTTTTCCATTTTGTTTTATTAAAATTCAAAACCAAACCAAAAAAAAAACAAGCAAAATTATCTTTTTTTCGAACGAACATTGTTTTAACGAGCTTTTCAAAGAGCGGGGGGATCTACGAAACAAACTAGAAAAGTCTACATATGTTTCAAAAGTCTTCTTCTTAGTTTTAAATGCAAAAGTATTTTTTTTGTTTCAAAACCTATTTTCAAATAGGAAGATGTGCCTTTATTCTGGAGAGTCCTACACGCGTTCAGCTCTGGAGAAGACGTTTTTCTTCGAGAAATTTATTGAAGAGGAATATTTTTTGTTGAGTTAGTTTTCCAAATGGTTGATTTTATTTATTTTTATATGTTTGATAAGTATACGGATGTATTTTCTATTTTAATGTCATGAAAAAATCTGCTTATAAGCATAATAATATTAAGGCCATATATATAAGTTAGAGAGGGAGATAGCTGGAAGTTGTTATGCAGCAAAATCAGTCAGATAGATGGGTGACTGTCAGGACAGGTAAGAAGGTAATTCAACAATCTCCGGTGGCTATTCCTCTATCAAACAGATGTCCAGCTTTTGGAACTGATGAAGGGGTTAGTCTCTCTGAGGTAAATGGAAGAGCCATCGGTTATTGGACTGTTGGAAAAATTCTTATGTTAGGCAGCGATTGAGAAGATTTTGTCTAATTACTGGGACAGGGATATCTCCTGTCAGGGACACAAACAGGAGATTCTGTGGCAGAGAGCGAAAATTTAGGATAGTTTATTGGTTTCCCGGTACTAGGATTAACAACGTCTCCGAAAGTCTCAAGCATATTATTAAAGGTGTGATTTAGAAGCCAGAAATTATTGTATATATTGGTATGAATGACATTTTTAGGGAAAAGATTAAAACAGTCCGGAGGGAATTAAAGAGGTGATGTAGAGGATTAAAAAGGAGACCTTAAAATAGCAATTTCTGGTTTGCTCCCAATGACAAATTCAAGCATTGAAGGGAAAAAAACGTTAAAGGAGAAAAATCAATGGCATGAAGAGCTGCTGTGTTGTTGACGGATTCAGATTTTTGGGAGATTGGGATGTCTTTTGGAATAGAAAGGGCCCGTTTCAAAAGGATTGTTCTAATCTAAACGGGAAAGCCACCGATATCTTAGCAGGGAGATTTGCTCACCCGATAAAGGCAGACTTTATATTGACAGACGAGGCAAGTGGAGGTAGTCTAAGTAGCAGTGTAAATTGTAGGATGGATGGAGAAATCACTGAATATGATGAGAACATGCCAGTTGGAAAAGAAAGATGAGAGAATCAGAGTATATAGTAATTCTGAAGAACTAAAATGCATTTACTTCAGTGCAATGGGTTTTACAGGGAAGGCTAATCTACTCAGCGCATGTTTCAGAACATGGGATTGGGACATCATAGCTATTCTACGAACTTGGGTGAAAGATGTTCAAGATCTTTAATAAGAACAGGCAAGGCGGTGAAAGGGGAGGAGGTGTCGTCTTTTTAGCCAAGAATAGTATAACGCTGGCTCTGAGAACTTTTGCTGAGGACTCGTCAATTGAGGTAGTGTGGGCTGAGGTTAGAAACAGGAGAGGAGAGGTCACACTGTTTGGCGTTTTTTTTATAGCCTCCGCAGAGTTCCAGGGAGGTGGAAGAGAGGATTAGCAAAATTATTCTGGGTATGAGTGAAAGAAACAGGGCGGTCAATATGGGGGACTTAAACTTTCCTAACATTGACTGGAAATGCTATAACTCTCGTACATCGGATGGATCAGTTATTATACAATGTGTTCAGGAGGGTTTCTGACACAGTATGTCGAAGGGCCGACAAGAGAAGAGGCCACAATGGATCTGGTGCTTGGTAATGAGCCACGCCAAGTGTTTGATTTAGTTGTAGTTGAACACTTTGGAGAGAGTGACCATAATTCAGTTATATTTAGTTTAGCGATGGAAAAGGATAGGTACTTGCCCCGGTCAAGAGTTATCGATGGGGTAAGGGCAATTATAATGCGATTAGGCAAGAATTACGATGCTTAGAATGGTGTAGCAAAATACAGGGGATGCAGACAGTGGAAATGTGGAGCTGGTTTCAGGAACAGTTAGTGTGTGTCCTTGATAGGTATGTCCCTGTGGGAAGAAGTGATAACGAAAGGGAACCGTGGTTTACGAAAGAAATTGCATCGTTTGTTAAGAAGAAGAAGGAAGCTTATGTGATGATGAGGCAAGATGTTCAGATTAGACGATGGAGAGTTACAGATCAGCAAGGAAGGATTTAAAGAGAGATTTAAGAAGAGAATAGAAAGGACACGAGCAGTCTTTAGCAAATAGAATAAAGGAGAACCCTAAACCTTTCTAGAGGTATCTGAGGAATAACAGGATGATTAGGGTAGGAATATGGACAGTCATAGATCGAAGCGGGAAGTTGAGCGTGCACCTTGTGGAGATCGGAGAGTTACCAATCGAACATTTCACTCAGGAAAAGGAGAATATTGTAGAGGGGAAGAATGAGGTACGAGATATTACACTAGAAAGGATCGAAGTTCGTTACGAACAGGTGTTATCAATTCCGGAAGGAGTGCAAGTAGAGAAGTCCCCTGGACCGAATGGGATTTATCCAATGATTCTCTGGGAAGCTAGGGAGGAAATAGCAGAGCCTTTGGCTTTGATATTTGAGACGTCATTGTCTACAGGTTTAGTACTCGAGGACTGGAGGATTGCAAATGTTGTGCACTTGTTCAAGAAGGGCAGTAGAGATGACCCAAGTAATTAAAGACCAGTGAGCCTTACTTCTGTTGTAGTAAATGTTTTGGAAAGGATTATAAGAGATAAGATTTATAATCATCTAGCAAGCAACAATTTTATTTCAGATATTCAATATGGTTTCGTCAAAGGCAGGTCGTGTCTCACAAATCTCACTGAGTTTTTTGAGAAGGTAGCCAAGCATGTAGGTGAGGGTAGGGCAGTTGATGTTGTATACATGGACTTCAGTAAAGCCTTTGATAAGGTTCCACATGGTAGGCTGTTGCAGAAAATGCAGATGCGTGGAATTGGCGGTGATTTAGCAGTTTGGATTTGAAACTAGCTTTCTGAAAGAAGGCAGCCAGTGGTGGTTGATGGAAACTATTCAGCCTGGAGTCCGATGACTAGTGGTGTGCCACAAGAGTCTGTTTTGGGACCACTGCTGTTTGTCAATTTTAAAAATGACTTAGACGCAGGCACAGGTGAATGGATTAATACATTTGCAGACTATACTAAAGTCGGTGGTATAGTGGGCAGTTTGGGAGAATGTTACAGGTTGCGGGGGACTTGGATAAACAACAGAATTGGGCTGAGGTGGCAAATGGAGTTCAATGCAGCTAAATGTGAGGTGATGCACTTTGGGAAGAAAAACAGAAAGGCAGAGTACTGGGTCAATGGAAAGATTCTTTGTCGTCTGGATGTGCAAAGGGATCTTGGAGTCCATGTATATCGATCCCTGCAAGTTGCCACCCAGGCGGATAGTGCTGTTAAAAAGGCATACGGTTTGTTAGGTTTCATTCGTAGAGGGATTGAGTTCCGGAGCCGCAATATCATGCTGCAACTGTACAAAACGCTTGTGCGGGCACACTTTGAATATTGTGTACAGTTCTGGTCGCACCATTACAAAAAAGATGTGGAAGCATTGGAAAATGTGGAGAGGAGATTTGCCAGGATGTTGCCTGGTCTGGAGGGAAGGTCTTATGAGGAAAGGCTGAGAGAATTGGGTCTGTTCTCACTGGAAAGAAGAAGGCTAAGAGGGGTTTTGTTAGAGACATGCAAGATGACCAGAGGATTAGATAGGGTAGACATTTACAGTCTTTTTCCTAGGACGATGATGTCAGCGTGTACGAGGGAGTATAGCTACAAATTGAGGGGTGATAGCTTTAAGACAGATGTCAGAGGCAGGTTCATTTCACAGAGATTGGTAAGGGCTTGGAATGCCCTACCTGCTAATGGAGTTAACTCAGCCACATTGGGGGATTTAAATAATCCTTAGATAAGCACATAGATGATTTTGGGATAGCATAGGGGGACGAGCTGAGAATACTTCAAAGGTCGGAGCAACATAAAGGGCTAGAAGGCCAGTTCTGCACTGTATTGTTCTGTGTTCTATGTTCTTTGTTCTAAGAGTGGTAATTCAATCTTCCAGGTGTTAGATGCTACAGAAAGGATAGAAAAGGAGACATGGGATGGGGGAGCGGTAGGTGGGCAGGGCTGGCAATTTTGATTAAGGAATAAATTATTGGTCGAACTGGGGAAGATATTTCAAAAAACCCGTCCAGTTAAAATATATGGGTAGAAATTAAAGATAAGAAAGTGAAGGACAATTCGAAGAGATTGTGCTACATGCTCGTTTGTGACAAATCGTCCGGTGAAAATATATTGGTAGAACTTCAAAGTCAGAAAGAAAAGAACACGTTGATGGAATTGTATTGTATGCTCCCCAGTAGTAAGGAAGAAATTAGGAACAAAGATGTAGGGAGATCGCAGATATATGTAAACTTAATAAGATTGTAATAATGGGGGGATTTTAAATTTCCAAACCTTGACTGTTACTAACTTTGTGTTAAAGGTTTGGACGATGAAGAATTTGTCCAATGTGTTCAAGAAAATTTTCTTATTCAATATGTGGCTGCTACTACTAGAGAATTAACAAAACTAGACCTTATTTTGTGCAATAGAATGGCAAGTGACTGAAGTAAAAGTGTGGGAATACGATGGCTGTTGCGATCCTCAGTCTATTCGTTTCAGAATGGTTATGGAAAAGGATAAGCCTTCCATTAATATTATCTTTTTTAAGTGGAGTGCGATAAAGTTAAATGACCTGAGACAAGGACCTTCCAAGTTTCATTTAAGGAGACTGTTAGCAGGTGAAGAGAACCTGTGACAAGTGGAAGGCATTCAAAAGTATGATTATGAGATTCTGTTCGCTGTAAATTTTTGTTGCAAACGTTTCGTCCCCTGTCTAGGTGACATCCTCAATGCTTGGGAGCCTCCTGTGAAGCGCTTCTGTGGTGTTTCCTCCGGCATTTATCCTGGCCTGTCCCTGCCACTTCCGGTTGTCAGTTTCAGCTGTCCGCTGTAGTGGCCGGTATATTGGGTCCAGGTCGATGTGTTTGTTGATGGAGTTTGTGGATGAGTGCCATACTTCTAGGAATTCCCTGGCTGTTCTTTGTTTGGCTTGCCCTATAATGGTAGTGTTGTCCCAGTCGAATTCATGTTGCTTGTCGTCCGCGTGTGTGACTACTAAGGATAGCTGGTCGTGGCGTTTCGTGGCTAGTTGATGTTCATGGATGCGGACCGTTATCTGTCTTCCTGTTTGTCCTATATAGTGTTTTGTGCAGTCCTTGCATGGGATTTTGTACACTACATGAGTTTTGCTCATGCTGGGTATCGGGTCCTTCGTTCTGGTGAGTTGTTGTCTGAGGGTGGCTGTTGGTTTGTGTGCTGTTATAATTCTTCGTGGTCGCAGTAGTCTAGCTGTCAGTTCTGAAATGCTCCTGATATATGGTAGTGTGGCTAGTCCTTTGGGTTGCAGCATGTCCTCGTTCCGTTGTCTTTCTCTTAGGCATCTGTTGATGAAATTGGGAGGGTATCCGTTTTTAGCGAATACCTTATACCGGTGTTCCTCTTCCTCTTTTTGGCGTTCTGGTGTGCTGCAGTGTGTTGTGGCACTTTTGAATAGTATCTTGATGCAACTTCTTTTGTGTGTGTTGGGGTGGTTGCTTTCATAGTTCAGGACTTGATCTGTGTGTGTGGCGTTCCTGTATACCTTTGTGGTGAAGTTGCATCAAGACACTATTCAAAAGGGCCACAACACACTGCAGCACACTAGAACTGCAAAAAGAGGAAGAGGAACATCTGTACAAGATATTCGCCAAAAACGGATACCCGCGCAATTTCATCAACAGATGCCTAAGAGAAAGACGACGGAACGAGGACATGCCGCAACCCAAAGGACTAGCCACATTACCATACATCAGGAGCATTTCAGAACTGACAGCCAGACTACTGCGACCACTAGGACTTATAACAACACACAAACCAACAGCCACCCTCAGACAACAACTCACCAGAACGAAGGACCCGATACCCAGCATGAGCAAAACTGATGTACTGTACAAAATCCCATGCAAGGACTGCACAAAACACTATATAGGACAAACAGGAAGACAGATAACGATCCGCATCCATGAACATCAACTAGCCACTAAACGCCACGGCCAGCTATCCTTAGTAGCCACACACACAGACGACAAGCAACATGACTTCGACTGGGACAACACTACCATTATAGGGCAAGCCAAACAAAGAACAGCCAGGAATTCCTAGAAGCATGGCACTCATCCACAAACTCCATCAACAAACACATCGACCTGGACCCAATATACTGGCCACTACAGCGGACAGCTGAAACTGACAACCGGAAGTGGCAGGGACAGGCGAGGATAAATGCCGGAGGAAACACCACAGAAGCGCTTCACAGGAGGCTCCCAAGCACTGAGGATGTCACCTAGACAGGGGACGAAACGTTTGCAACAAAAATTTCCAGCTCGGCGAACAGAACCACAACAACGAGCACCCGAGCTACAAATCTTCTCCCAAACTATGATTATGAGAACTGAGAGGCATTATGTTCTTGATGGAAGGAAGCGTAAGGCTGGTAAGATTAAGGAACAATGGATGATTAAAGTTATTGAGGCTCTACTCAAGAATAAAAGAGAATCTTACTTTAGATATCGACAACTTCAATCAATTGAATCTCTTAAACTATACAAAGCGTGTTGGACATTACTTAGAGAGAATTGAGGAAAGCAAAAAGGGGACTGAGATAGCATGGACAGATAAGGTTCAGAATAAACTAAAGATATTATACAAAAACATTAAAAGCAAGAGGGTAACCAGGGAGAGGGCAAGGCCTCTTAAAGATTAAGGAGGACATCTTTGTGTTGTACCACAGCTGATGTGGAATAAAATCATTCCGTTCCCAGTGCATCAGACAGCGGCAAACACACCCCATTGTCTGCACCTCACAATCATCCAGATTGAACTCTCTCTGCTATTTGGCAGGCTATTGACCCATTTGATCAAGATCCTTTTGTAATCTTAAAAAGGCTTCTTCACTATCCACACTGCCACCAGTTTTGGTGTCATCCGCAAACTTACTAACCATGCTTTTTATATTGTCATCCAAATCCTTTCCATAAATAACCGAACAATGAAAACCCAGAATGAACCTCTGTGGAACAATGCTGGTCACATGCCTCAGTCTGAAAAGCAACCACCCACCATTACTCTCTATGGCCTGTTATTATACCAATTGAAAGTGTTGGAGATAAACTCAGCAGTTCTGGCAGCATTGGAACAGAGAAGAAACAAAATCAACTATTTTGAGTCCAATATGACTTGCTCAGAACAGGTTCATATCAGCCTCAATATGATAACATTGTTTCTCTCTCCATATCCTGCCTTATCTGTTGCACGTCTCTACCATTTTGTGCTTGTCCGTCTGATTTCCATTATTTTGTTTTTCTGGTTGGGTCTTGATGTTATATTTAAAAATTTGCTCCATTCCTGTTCCCGTGACTTGTGCCGGTGACACTCGTATTAAACTGGACTCTGTTTCTTCTTCAAGATCTAAAATAACTTTTTTTCCAAGGTCCACTTAAATGCGCGAATCTCAACACGTTTATTTTGATTTGAAAGACATTTTAGGGATCGCTACATTTATGAAACAACAGGAAAAGACTACTGATGATAACATCATTTGTGTCCTTTATTAATAAGCTTGTCCCCACATGCTCTAAAAGCTTTTAAGTACATTTCGCAGGTTAATTACAGCAAAGATGGTGGTGACTCAGCCTATCATCTCAGGACCAGTTCGAAATGAGCAATATACCCACTCTTATTCTGCTTTAACTCCCTGTAACCCCACTCATTTTGTTATGTGTCTGTTTTTAATTCTGAATACCCTGTTCAGATAAACTATCTTATCAACCTGTATAGCCTATGATTGAATACTCATCTGTAAATTATAATTCCATCCATCACGTTTAAAATTGCCTTTTCTATTGAGATTGTCGTTCAGCATTCCATCTCCCAAATATCATCTGTTCTGTCACTCTGCATTGCATTTCATTCCATTTGTGAGAAAGAGTGAGGGTTGACTGGGAGATGTTGCTGTCCTCCCCCTGAAGTCTGCTCAGCCACTGGTTCCAGTCCTTTCTGCCTCCCAGCCAATATCAGATTCGTTCCATCCCTGACTCATTAATCCTTGGGTTTTAATTAACAAGGTTGTTGTACATTGTTAAGGACAAGGCCAGACCCCTCAAACATTTATAAGCACGTAACCCAGACCGTAACTGTGATATTTGAAGGTAAGTGTACAGTGCATATTCAATGAGGGAATTAGCTGGTCACACTGCCGAGTTTTAAGCAAACAACATGTATTTGCGAAATTACGGAATGAAACACAATGAACCGAAAACAGAATACCGAACAACTCATCCTGTCCGAACCCGACAGGCTATCCCCACTGAAGGATGCTGTTCCAATGTACATGCAACAAACCCCTTAGCATAAAGAGTAAAAATGACTCAAAACGCTTACATGTTACAAAATCGGAAGGACAGAAGGAGAGGGATAGCGTCCAGTTTCAACAGTGAACCTGACTCAACTAACCCCTGAACTGAACTGACCTGCGCAACCAGAGAGCTGGCCACGCGCCCTTCATTTTAATAGTTTTACTTTAAAGACTTGAAAGCCTTCTGCCTGAGGAATTATCTGTGAGGTATAAACAAAATGGCACTAGTGAAACATTCAAAATTCAGGCATATTGGAAACTTGGATCATTTAGAACGTCTCTGGGAAAAGAAAATCAAGGACAACAAAACCTTGTAAAGGGATGGCTTTGTGACAACATGTCACATTTGGCTTTGGATTGAATTCAGAAATGTAAGACTTACTGAATGAAGCCAATTAAGTGTATTAATGTGTTTATGAATTTATATAAAACAGTGCAGAAACGCATTGTGTGTTGAAGATACAAAATTGCCTTATTAGTGCAACTAGAGAAATGCCCAGGCAAATCCACACTTTTTGTGTATTGGAGTACAAATATGCCCACTGGATATCTATTGGTTGGTGCCTGTTCTAGTGGAGAAGAGATCAGCACCGTAACAACGTCTTGATTATGTTTTTTAGGTGGGGGCAGGGATGTGGGGTTCAGGTGGTTACAGAATTGCAAATAAACAACACAGCAGAATTATCTAGCCTGCACTAAGAAAGCATCCATTATTCTCCCTCACAACTGATTTCATAAAAAACAATTCATGATGGGAGATGCGACCAATCGCCAGTGATGTCAGCATTCAATCCAGTCCAGTTACCATACCTAAAGGGGTTAACTGGAACTGTTTGTTCAGTGACTATGATTGATGTCAGTCTGCATGGATTCTAATTATGTCCCTGCAGGATTTCCCTCTCCAATTAGTAAGGGTATTCTTTCAATGTGTATTCCATTGCAGCAGCAGATGCATGAACTCCGAGACTAACAGTGATCAACAGCTATAGAGACAGGGAGAGGAGAGATCAGAATCAGAGAAACATAGACAGGAATTTTACAATAATGGATCAGAATCTGAGAACATTAGACTGGAATGTTACAACAATGGATCAGAATCTGCGAACATTAGACTGGAATGTTACAACAATTGACAGGAGTATATCCTGGGGTTTTTACTATCTCTACGCGCCTTGGACAACATTACCGTGGTGGATATTAAGTGTACTGTTGATTATTCAGGCAGGTTACTATCCCGTGCTCGCTACTGTTGGTGTACCTGGTAAGTCTCCCCATCTCTATCCAAGTATTAATCTCATAAACCATGGTGAACTTCATTGCTATTTCTGTTATCTATATTTTGCAAATACAGAAACTAATGTTTTCAGTTTCAATTGCACACTCCACTCATCACCAGAATTCCACCACTGCCCCCACACACCCCCCGACCTCCATTCTCACAAACATCTGAGAACAAGAATATTCACAATAATGATTTCCCATTTTGCCCGGAATTGTTTTATTTCTCGCTATTCTCTCCACCACCAAACATATCCACTACCCGCTCCATAAATACCCAATCCCCACCTTGGCTTCAGTGCTGTTGCTAAATAAACCATTATCTCTGCCTTGGTAACATTCAGATTTCATGTTTCCAGTTCTCTTCTAAGCACACTTCCAGTTGCAAATATTTCCATTACAACCTTGTTCGGGTCTCTAAAGCAAATTCTTGATACTGAAACTGAGTTAGAATAATAATGTTGCTGGCCATGTAATTCAGAGGCACAGGCTATTACACGAAAGACACTGTTTCATATACTACCACGGATGACGTCAGAACGTGAATCCAAATGACAGGAATTGGAAATAAAAGCGAATTTCACTAATATCAACCATAACATCACCAGCATTTTATCAATACGTTTATCTATCTCAATGATCTCCTTTGGTGGAGAAATCCAGCATTATTACCTGGTCTGGCTGAAGACTGACATCAGACCAACAGCAATGTGTTTGGTTGTATAATGTCTGAAAGAATGACCTCACAGTAAAGGGTATTTAGTGAGGTCAACAAATTATGCTCCTGTCAGTGATCCGGACATCCCATGTAATAACATTAAAGGTTAAATAAAACAAAGAATGATGCTCGAGATTGGAAACAAAAAGAAAGTGAAAGTGCCAAAAAAACTGAGCAGATTTGGAAGCCTCGGGTCGGGAGAGAAACAGAATTAGCATTTTGTGTCCAATGGCCACACGTCAGAACGGAACACAGCTGGGAAATAGTGTAATTGATGTTGGTGACAGTGATATCTGTTGTGAAAGGGAGAAGGACTGTGTTGAACAGATTGAGAAAAAGAGAGAGAGAAAGAAGCAAACAAAGGGATTGTTGATGATCAGCTGGTATGGAAATAAAAACAAACGAGATTCATCTTATTTATTTTCCTCCTGTTCCCATATTGCTGAAAATCCTGACCATGTAGGGTATGCATCAAAGTCACTGTTTATAGTGAGTTATGTCCTTTTGAATATCTTCATTGAGGGTGATAATCAACTTTTATTCAATAATGGATGCAGAGACAGTATTTATTTCCCATTCTTCATTGTCCTTGACAAGGTTTTGATACTGGTCAACATAAACCAGTGTCTGTGGGCTGTGAGTAGTCAGTGATTACTTCTGACTGGTTACATTTCTTTGAGAGTTTATAGTGAGTGATAAAACTGAGTGGCTGGTTTGGCCATTTCAAACTGCAACTGAGTGTTAACCACATTGCTGTGGGTCTGGAGTCACACGTAGGCCTGACAAGGTGAAGATGGTAGATTTTCTTCCCTGAAGGGAATGACGGTGCCAGGTACGACAATTGACAATGTTTTCATTGTTCTATTTGATTCTTAATTCTTGATATTCTATTGAATTCAAATTCCAACATTTGCTGTGGTGGGATTCGAATCCAGGATCTGGGTCATCACCTGGGTCCCAGAGACAATACAGTTTGGGATTAATATTCCAGAGACAATACAACTCGGCCATCACCTCCTCAGCATCTGCAATCGTCTCCACTGGCAATACTAATGTTGCCGTTAGTAAAGCTGTGCTTCATAGTGGGCGGCACGGTGGCACAGTGGTTAGCACTGCTGCCTCACAGCGCCAGAGATCCGGGTTCCATTCCCGCCTCAGGCGACTGACTGTCTGGAGTTTGCACATTCTCCCCGTGTCTGCGTGGGTTTCCTCCGGGTGCTCCGGTTTCCTCCCACAGTCCAAAAGCGTGCAGGTCAGGTGAATTGGCCATGCTAAATTGCCCGTAGTGGTAGGTGCAGGGGAAAATGTAGGGGAATGGGTCTGGGTGGGTTACTCTTCAGCGGGTCGGTGTGGACTTGTTGGGCCGAAGGGCCTGTTTCCACACTGTAAAGTAATCTAATCTAATCTAGTCTATAAGGCAAAGAAATGAATTGACAAAGCATACCATCCTTCTCATTTTGTATTTATGAGAAGGCGAGTAAGTACTCTTGGTGAGAAGGAGCTGGATGTCCTTGGTCATCAACACTGACATAATTCATACGGAGCAGTAAGGAATCAGCACAGTAAATGTGTGTCCTTCTTGCAAAGTGATTAAAGTATAAGAGTGAAGACACCTTCCTGCAGTTGTAGAGTGTTATTGAGACATTACTTTGGTCACTGTGAACAGATTTTCTCTCCATTATAATGAATGATCTCCTTGCTACAGAGAGACAGTCTAAAGGAGTTACATCACACTAATCCCTGCAGTGACGGTACCATGAGGAGAGTGTGAAGGAAATTAGTGTTTAATCTGTAATGCTACAAAAGAGTAAAAACTGATTGCATTAAAACTTGAGCGTTATGGACCAACATTCATTATTTCCAAAACAAATACAACATGTTTTCCACGATGCATGTCTTTACATTTGGGCAATATATAGATAGGAAAGGCTTAGAAGTATATGGGCCAGGTGCAGGAAAGCGGGGTGAGTATGGATGAACATTTTGGTCAACATGAACCAGTTTGGGCTTAAGAGCCTGTCTCCATGCTGTAGGATTCTATGAAACTATGATTGTTTATGTAGCTCTGTGGATCCCCCATGTTGGTTGCGAGAGAGCTCCAGGTTCTGAATGAACTCTCATCATCTCAAAGTGCAGTTAATGTGTGCCACTGTATTGAACGTGATGTTGTTCACAAATCTGTCAGCAGTCAACCTCTGTTTACATGTAAACAGAAGAGATTTTAGACCAAATTGGTTATGCCTTTGAAGGGACCGAGATAACGAAAGAGGAGTGGTCAGCTCTTTCAGCTGAACTAGCGGTGCTGAGCAGTTTTCAGTTGTGTGTTGAGTGGGAAGTTCAACAGGGAGCTGTGTGGAAACCCTCTCTCTTTTCTGCTCTTCAACTTCAAACTGCAAGCATGTCTTCCATTTCTACTGGGTTTTAAAGGGAATTTGCTTATTTGGACTGTTGTGTGTATTCTGAACAGTATAATTAAGTCTAGCTGGTTAGGTTGAATTTTGTCGGGGTTCTTTATTCTGCTCTTTGTGTTTCATTGTATAATTTTGTGAATATAAAGGTTTTGTCTGTTTTAAAATGTAGTATACAACCTAGCTATCTTACTCTGGGTAATTTTCATTGAAATTTACCAAAACAAGTTGCAAAGTTATGCTCTTAGCTGTCTGCTTAAGAATGTTTTAAGTGGTCTAGTCGGCTCCATAACATATTGGGGGCTCTTTGCGGTATTTTAAACAGCGAGTGGTACGTGCTAGTGTCTTTATTTCGGGTATTGGTTTCGTTGAGAAGACAACGCTTGGCATAGTAATTGGTTCTTTCACTCGCCAAAAGTTTTCTGGATATGGGCGCAGTGACTTTGGAAGTTTTACAATAGGTGAATGAGACAAAGTTGTAAGAATTAGCAGCGAAGCTGGAATTGAAACTGACTGCTTGTGTGAGGAAAGGAGAGATAATTACAGCAGGAGATAATCAATTAAACTTGCTGAAGAATCTACAGAGCTAGCAAGAATTCAATTGCAAATGAAGTAGCATGAGTTAGCGGCGAGGGATAAGGAAAGGACAGCAGAAATGCAACAGTTTGAATTTCGGTTAAAAGCAGAAGGGGGGGGGGAAGAAACAGCAGCAGAACAAAGAAAAAAGAGAGCAGCAGAAGAGAGACAAAAAGAGAGAGCAGCAGAACAGAGAAAAAAAAAGAGGACAGCAGAAGAGAGACAAAAAGAGATAGCAGGAGAGGAGAAAGAAAGACAGAGCTTTTGGACAGCAAAAAAAACTAACACTTAAATGGAAAGTCAACGTAAAAGGCTGGAGTTAAAGGCTGAGATACTTAGTCAATAAGAGAGTGAGGATGAGCAAGACACTGGTAGTCAGAAGCCTAGTGAGAAGCTGTTTAAGTATGTTCAAGCAGTGCCTAAATCTGAAGAGAAGGATGTGGAAGTCTTTTTCAAATCATTTGACAAGGTGGCTAAACAAATGCAGTGGACAGAGTCAATGTGGTTTTAATGATCTAAACGAAACTTGAAGGTAGAGCTAGTGAGGTATTTGCATCTCGATCAGAGGAGGTATCTGGGGTGTATGAGGAGGTGAAAAAAGGCCATTTTAACTGAGCTTGTACCAAAAGGTTATAGGCAACCTTTCAGGAATCTAAGGAGGGTTCCTGGTAAAGCCTAGATTGAGTTTGAATGGATGAAACAGAGTAATTTCGAGAGATGGATAAGAGCTTTAAAAATCAAGCAAACCTATGATGCCCTTAGAGAGGAAAGCATTTTGGATGATTTCAAAGATTCACTGCCTGAAGTAATGCGAACTCCTGTGGAAGAGCAGAGAGTGATAACATCAAGGTTCGCAGCTGACGTGGCTGATAATTATGAACTGGTCCATAAACTCGGCTTGGCTTCCAGAGTCGATTTCAGTCCAAGATGAATACAAATTGGAGCAAAGAGATATCCTCACGTGGAAAGGGAAAAGTAGATCACAGTGAAGATCATTAGGATAATTTACCACAGGGTCAAAAAAGAAACCCTTGATGGGGACAAAGCAGTTCAAAGGCTCCGGTGTTTTCCTTGTAATAAAGTGGACGACACAAAATCACAGTGTTGGTCGGCTAGGAGAAAACCAGATGTAGAAAAACCAGCTAAGCCTGGGAGTTTTGTTGGAAAGTCACAAAAAACATAAGGGAAGTTAGACAACTGCCTCAGTGTGTATACAGCATGATGAAAAGTTGATCAAGGACGACGTGCCAGATCTGCTTAACAAATTTACATGCAAGGGTAAAGTTTATTCACACAGGCCAGGAGTATTTGGTAAGGAGGTTCTAATGTTAAGGGGCACAGGATCTTCTCAGTCTGCAATGCTAAGGAAGGAGGAGATATGCACTCCTGAGGGACAATTGCCAGAAAATGTCAACAGATGAGACTTCAGGCCAAAGTGGTCGTGCTTTATAAGTGACCTGTATAATGAACGAGGGAGTGGTGAGCTCTTTTAGCTGAATTAGCTGAGCTGAACTGAGCAGTTTTCAGCTGAGTCTGGAACTGGGAAGTTCAACAGGGAACTATGTGGAAACTGTTTCTATTTTCTGTCCTTCAAGCCTGGAAGCATGTGTTCCATTTATACTGTTTTTTGGGGAGTTTGCTTATTGGGACAGTTGTGTATATTCGGAATAGCATAATTAAGTCTAGCTGAATAGGTTGAATTCTGTTTGTGTTTCATTGTGTAATTTTCTAAATAAAGTTTTTGTCTGTTTTAAAATCTGGTAGTCAACCTAGTTAAAGTACTCTGGGTAATTTTCATTGTACACTTACCGGCACAAATTTCAATGTTATGCTCTGGGCTGCCTGCTTAAGAATGCTCTGAGTGGTCTAGCCTAGTCCATAATATCTCGAAGATGGAAGATGCCTCCTTGGGACTTGGTACAAACCAATCACTTTCCCTCCTCATGGTCAGCATACCATGTTAACATAACACAACAGCAATGGAGCCAAAAGGAAAAACATGGAGCAGTCTGTCTTTGCAGTCTATGCCTCATTGGTTTGACGTGTTGCAGGATCAACGACATCCTCGTATTTCAGTGTACAGTGAGGAGGGACTGAATGGCCTCATCTGCTCACGAGTCAGTGTCTCTAGGGACTAACTGTCTTACTCCTGGCCCGAGAGCAGAGGTTCAAGAACTTCAATGGGCAACCCATGGTTGCTGCCTACCAGCATTTTGTGCTGACTCGACTCTATCCTCCTGAGTTATAGGAGACAAACAGGAGGCGGGAAGCACACAGCAAGCCAAGCAGCATCATGAGGTATGAAAGTCAAAATTTAAGGTATAACAATTCTTCAGGACTGGGAGTGGGAGGTAGTGGGAGCTGCAGATATCGAGGGAAGGGAGTGGTTGGCTTGGGGAGAGCAGCGGGATGGTGAGGTACGGATACGTGGACACAAGTGGTGGATGCAACCTGGTTGGGCGATGGGAGGGATGAATCCACTTGGGAGCTGGAAGGCGGAGTCGTGAGGTGGAATGGAAGGGAGGAGTATGGGCAGAAAATGGAGTAAGGGTATGGGTAGTAAGGTTATTTCAAATTGGAGAATTCAATGTTACATCTTCCAGGTGGTAGGCTTGCCAGGCAGATGAGCTGTTGTACCTCCATTTTGCGGTCTGCCTCACCAAGGCAACAGAGAAGGCCAGGGGTGGTTATGTCGGAAAGGGAGTGGGAAGGGGAATTCAAATGGGCGGTGACTGGGACGTCAGGTTGGCCCCTGCAGGCCCGGCTGTTATGCTCGGTGAAATGTGCCCTTAGTTTATGTTCGGTCTCCCCAGTGTAGCAAAGACCATATCGGGGGCATCTGATGCAGTAAACTCGGTTGGAAGAGAGGTAGGTGAACCTCTATCTGACCTGCAAGTACTGATTGAAGCCCTATAAGGAGGTGGAGGAGGTGGCGTGCCAGCAAGTGATGCATCTTTTGCGGTTGCAGGAGAAGGTACCTGGGGATTATGGGGTAGATTGGTGGGGAGTGTGGCACGATAACGAAGGGGACAGTCTTGTGGGAGATGTGCCAGGTGGTGGGATCCAAACCTAGTTTACTGCATCTGGTGCACCCGATGTGGTCTTCACTGTATCAGGAAGACCAAATGTAAATGAAGTGAATGATTTGCTGAGTATTGCAGTCAGGCTTCTAAGGGCTGACCTGACCTCCCAATCGCTTCGTACTTCAATTCTCCCCCCCACCAATCCCTTTCTAACATGGCCATCCTTGGCCTCCTCCATTGCCACAATGAACCAAACCATAAATTGAAGGAACAAGTCCTCATATGTCAACTGTGCAGCCTACACCCCGGGGGCTCAACATTGATTAGATTAGATTACTTACAGTGTGGAAACAGGCCCTTCGGCCCAACAAGTCCACACCGACCCGCCGAAGCGTAACCCACCCAAACCCATTCCCCTACATTTACCCCTTCACCTAATACTACGGGCAATTGAGCATGGCCACTTCACCTAACCTGCACATTTTTGGATTGTGGGAGGAAACCGGAGCACACCCACGCAGAAACGGGGAGAATGTGCAAACTCCACACAGAGAGTCGCCTGAGGTAGGAATTGAACCCGAGTCTCTATCGGTGTGAGGCAGCAGTGCTAACCACTGTGCCACCGTGCCGTCCACATTGAGGTGAAATCTCCAATTTCAAATAACCTCCCTTCTAATTCTACGTATTGCTTCCCAGGCCTTCCCCTCCTTGCCTTCCTCTGATCAACACTTGATTCATCTACCAACTGAATTCAGTCCTCCCATCACCAACCGGCAGATACCCTTTATCTATGTTCACTTTTGCCCATCTCGCCACTCTGCTTCCTCCTCCCTCACCCGCCCTTTATTCAATAGACCCCCTTACTCCTAACCACAATCCTGACGAAAGGTTATATCCTAGGCGTTGACTGCTCAACGACTTGACGCTGCCTTGCTTATTCTGTTCTTCCAGCCTCCTGCGTGTATATTTTGGATTCCAATAGCTGCTGTATTTTTTAAATTGTCTTCTTGAGGAATAGGCAGGAGAGAGGGAATGCGTTGCACCTGTTTTCATCCAAGAGGTTTGATGGGCTGAATGGCTTTCTTATATTACTGTGAAACCAGCTAGAGTTGCTGAAGGGGTTCCTTCTTTTTAACCGTGGAAATGTTTAGTGCCCAGCAGTGCTTTTGATTAATGTTACCTATACATTAACAGCACAAGCTTGAATGGTGTCCAGATTTGATACTTTAATATCCGAGGAGGTGACTCATTCTTCTGAACATTATATACTCTTCACAGAACATCCCCACCTCTGATCGTATGACAGAGGGAAAGACATTGATGAAGCATCTGAAGATGTTTGTGCCGAAGAAACTACCCAGCGATTGTCCACAGAGATATCCAGGGACTGAGAGGATTGATGTCCACCAGCCACATTATGTTCTGAATGATCCAACCAGTGGGGAGTTTACAACTGATTCCCATCAAGTTCAATTTTGTTCAGTCTCCTTGACACCTTGCTCAGCCAAATACTGCCATGATATCAGGGCCAATCACTCTGACGGTGTGTTCACATTTTTTGTTCATGTCAATTGGCCAAGGTCTATGTGTGGGGAGTGTTTCCTTCTCTCAGGGAGCAGTGACGGTTTGGACCAGACAGTTGGGGAGGGTACATCACTGAAATGTTTGGGGGGTGCGAGTGGGTGTCAATGGATTTTGACACATCAGAGAATCGAGTTCTATAATGAATTGCGCATGAAAGAGAAATTGCGTCCAAAATCTTATCTGCTATGGTATTGCTTGTCCCTGAGATATTACTACTAACTTCCACAAGTTCCCAAGTATTCATGTATTTCTCCACGGTAAACATAGTGTAGAAATATTCATTAAGGACTTCACCCATTTCTTATGGTTTGACACGTACTTGTCCACTTTGATCTTCGAGGGGTCCTATTTTCCCTGCAGCTATTGCTTTTTCTTTTAGTATATTTAAAGTACCTTTTTGGATTCATTCTAATCTTCTCAGCCAAGGCTCTTTCTTTCCCCCCCTTTTCACCCTACTGATTTCCTTCTTCCATGGACTCCTGTATCTCTTATATATCTCTAGGGATTCCCTTGATCCCAGCTGCTTGTACCTGAACCACGCCCCAAGTTTGAACATGAACCTGTGGACCTGTTTTGTCCCTCTCCATAACTATTTGAAGTTTAATAGAACTGTGGTTACTGTCCCAAAGTGCTCCCCACTATTAACTCAGTCGCCTGTCCTGCCCTATTCATAAGAAAATTTTGAGTTTTGCCACATCCCGAGTTGGACACTTTATATGCCACTTGAGGAAACTTTCCTGACGCATTTGCAGATTTTATCTCATCAATCCCTTTACGCTCAGGCAGTTCCAGTCTATGTTAGAAAAAATGAAATCCCCTATTATGATAACCCTATTGCTCCTGCAGGTCTCCCCTCTCTCCCTGCATATTTGTTACTCTCATTCCTATTGACTATTTTGGGGCGTATAGTACAACCCCAATCACGTCACAATCCCCTTCCTATTCCTTACCTCCACCCACAAAGCCTCATTGGGTGATCCATCAGTTATTTTATCTCTGATTACTGCTGTTGTACTCCCCTTAATCAGAAATGCAACTCCCCTCTCCCTCTTCCGCCATCTCTGTCTTGTTTAAATCACATTTACCCTGGTACATTAAGCTGTCACTCCTATCCATCACTTAGCCATGTTTTTGTACTGGCTATAATATATCAGTTCCACCTACGTATTCACGCCCTGCGTTCATCGACCTTACCTGTAGGCCTTCTTGCATTGAAATAGATGCAATTTAATCCAAAAGGCAGTACTTGCTCTCTGTCGTTTTCCAGCCTAATCTTACTAATTTCTGATTACTGTATCTCTTTCCAGCCTCGCACTTGCCTCCCTGCTCTTGGGGATACCACCCCCTGCCAATCTATTTTAAACACTCCCTTGTAACGCTAGCAAAACTGGCCGCCAAGATATTAGTGTCCCCTCCAGTGCAAGTCTCTGACGAGAATCTCCCTCTCACGAGGTTACCACTGTCAAGGTTTTTTTTAAAGTGTTTCTCCTAGCTCTCTGTAATCACGCTGCAGGACCTCGTCCCTATTTCTACGGGTATCATTTGTGCTAACGTGCATAATGATTTCTGGCTGCTCCCCCTCCCCCTTGAGAATGTTCTGCAGCCACTTGGAGTCATCCTGGACCCTAGCACCTGGGAGGTAACCCACCATCCTGGATTCCCGTTTGTGACCTCAGAATCTCCGATCTGTCCCTCTAACAATCGACCCTCCTATCTTTACCGTCCTGTTTACCTTTACCCTTTCCCACTGTGCCTCAGAGCCAGTGGTACTACAACCAACCCGTCTACTGCTGCTTTCCCCTGAACCGGTCATCGCCCCAACACTCCAAAACGGTATACTTGTTTTCGAGAGGAATGGCCACAGGGGATTCCTGCATTCCCTGCCTACTCCCTTTGCCATTCCCCGTGGTCGCCCATCTACTCTCTGCCTGGAACACGACAGGAAGCAAGGAACGCCTGTTGGATTAAATTGTGTTTATTTAAATACTACAGGACTGACAGGTAAGGCTAATGAACTCAGGGCGATGAACGTTAGACTGGAATATTACAGTCATTAAAGAAACATAACTAGGGGCGTGTCTTGGGTGTGGCCACCACACCAAAGCACTTATCTATGAAGTTCTCAGTATCTCGGATGACCCTGCATGCATCCTAGATTAGATTACCTACAGTGTGGAAACAGGCCCTTCGGCCCAAAAAGTCCGCACCGACCCACTGAAGAGCCGCCCACCCAGATCCACCCGCCTACACCCAACGCTATGAGCAGTTTAGCATGACCAATTCACCTAACCTGCACATCTTTGGACTGTGGGAGTAAACCGCAACACCCAGAGGAAACCCACACAGACACGGGGAGTATGTGCAAGCTCCACACAGACCGAGGCAGGTTTTGGACCCTGGTCCCTGGTGCTGTGAGGCAGCAGTGCTAACCACTGAGCGACCGTGCCACCCAGCTCCAGCTCCCTTTAAAGTACAGGAGGACGCCATTGGCCATTAGGTATGAATCAGCTCCAAAAATGTCCCCCAAGCACCTCCCATTTGCTAGCCCTCTTTCTATTGCCTGTTAAATCCATAATTTCCAAATATACATCCAGCTTTCTTTTGAATCTTCATCCACAACTTTCCCAGCCAGTCAATTCCAATTCGTAACAACTCTCTAAATAAGACATTTTTCCTCAGTTCACTCCTAGCTCTTTTGCTGACAACCTTGAAATTAGAATTCCTTGATGCTGTAATGCCAACTAATAGAGTATTCTTTTTCTACTCTGCAACTTTTTTCATACTTTTGAGCACCGCAATAAATCCACATCTTTGTCTATTCTGCTCCAGGAACAATAAGCCTTGCAAGAACTGTAACAAACACTACAACGGAAAAACAAGCAGAAAACTAGTCACCAGGATATATGAACATCAAGTAGCTACAAAAGACATGATCCCAACACGAATTTCTTATGTACTGATGAGGAAGTACGCCACTTTGACTAGGTCTGCATATCCATCCTAGGACAGGCCAAACAGAGACAAGCACAAGAATTCCTAGAAACATGGCATTTCGGAACTCCATCAACAAATACATCAATTTTGACTCCATCTACCACCCTCTGAGAGAAAAGGGCCGAAAATGACATCATCGACACAGGAAATTACTATACCAACTCAAGGAAACCGAAACACTTGAATAGAAAGTGGAAGATAACACCAGCACTTCACTGGAGGCTCACTTACTGAGTACAGTCAATGGAACAAACCAGGAACTGCCATTAGCTATTGCTTCAGAATATATCAGAGTGCTCATGGCTGCCACCACACAGAATAATTGAATTAAAATGCGAGCCTGCACCATCAAGTGCATATCCAAAGGCTTTTTTGAAAGTTTGTGAGATTACCTGCTTAATCACCCACCAAGGCAATGCATTCCAGACACATGTCACCAGGGGCAGAACAGCGGATCAGTGGTTAGCAATCCTGCCTTAGAGCGCTGGGGACCCAGGTTTGATTCCAGTCTCGGGTGACTTCCTGTATGGATTTTGCGCATTCTCCCTCTGTCTGCGTGGTTTCCTCGAGGTAATCCAGTTTCCTCCCACAATACGATGATGTCAGCTTAGGTGAATTGGCCATGCTTAATTGCCCATAGTGTTCAGGGATGTGTCGGTTAGGGGTAAATATAGGAGGAACGTGTTTGTGTGGGTTACTCTTTGGAGGGTCAGTGTGTATTGGTTGGGCAAAACAGCCGATTTCCGCACAGTAGTGATTTTATATTCTATGTCTGTGCCACCCTCTCAGTTCAAAACAGACTCACAAATCCTCTCTGAATCCTCTGCCTTTCACTTTAAGTATGTATCCCTTTGGATTTGACCCTTCGAGTAAGGGAAACAGCTGATGTCTGTCAATCCTCTCCATTCCCCTTATGCTCTTGTACACCTGTACCAGGTTCCCTCTTCAACCTTCCATGCTCCAATGAAAAAAGGAGCAAATTTAGCCCTCGCCCT
The DNA here is from genome assembly GCF_037043375.1 of Chiloscyllium plagiosum. NCBI lineage: Eukaryota > Metazoa > Chordata > Chondrichthyes > Orectolobiformes > Hemiscylliidae > Chiloscyllium > Chiloscyllium plagiosum. The sequence goes on along the minus strand of NW_028270176.1, from coordinate 67,325,171 downwards.
TCACAGTCTGAGTACTCACTTGTCTTGTTAATTCAGATGTGCATCATTTCACATTTATCAGTGTTAAACTTCATCAGCCATTAATCTGGATATAGAAATCATCTGTTTATATCGTCCTGTAACCTAACCCTTTCCTCCTCACTGTGAACCACCCAGCTAATCTTTGTGTCATCCCCAACATTAGTTATCATTCCACTGCCGTCCATCTTCCACATTCTCACCATCATCATTTATGAATATCACAAACAAATCTTGATTTCCTTCCTATTCTCCAGATGTTATTTACAGAAGACGAATTAAGAATTCCAGTCTCTTGCTATTCTTATTTTGGGGAATTTACAAAGTGATGTAGTTAACATCTATTATGAGGGAGCTGCAAATAACATTTTCGACACAGAGTTGAATTCACCTTTTACACTCTACCCCTAAGCATATCTTATTCATAAAGCGTGTACCTAATTTAGAATGAACTATGGTTTGGCATCTTGCACTGGAACATTCGCCTTTTGTGTGGCACTGTTCTTTGTAACAATAGTCAGAACTCAAGAATCTTTCATCTGCTGGATGGATGCAAACCCATTGCTTGAATCAGCTAATGTGATGAGGATAAATACTCAATTAACTTCTACGTTATGGACAAACTGCAGGAGATCAAATCATATTCTCATGTCTACCTTGAATTGGAAACAAATACACACTGTTAAAAAAAAATCAAAAATGTTGAGACACCATACCAGGGGGAAAAAGAAAAACATGTCATCTGCTTTTGATGGAGATGCAGAAATACAGAGTGAATGTGCAATCTGAACAAGAATAAAGTGATAGAAAAAGAAATACATCAAATCATAATTTTCAATGTAACCAGATCACAATTTTCCTGAACAGTGATGTTTTCCACCTAACCTCACTTTTGCAAAAGCAAGTTTTTCCAAGTCACTAAAACTTCATTAGCCATTCTTCCTCCGCTTCCTACTCTTTTTTTACACTCCTACTTCCCTTGTATTGCCCCTTCTGCTGCTACATACACTTCCACTGATGATATCTCTTCACGTCTTTCTTCTCCCACTCCCAATGTAAGTTACACCAGTTCCCTAGTTACTCCCATTTCCACTGGCCATCCCTTGCTCTTTTTGCTTTCCAACTAGGGAGATGGGAACTGTTGGTTTCATGCTGCTGTTGGTCATCAGTCAACAATGAGATTGGGATGATCAATGTCCAATAGGAACAGGCAATAGTGTGTGTCTGTCACTGTCCAATACAACATGAGAAGGATGGTTCTGTCACCCCTACAGAGTGGAACTTTTTTCTGTCTCTGTGTCACAGCGCTTAAGCAAACAGCCTCATCACAAATACGGCAAACCTCTCCTTAGAATCAGAAGTCCATGCATCAGCTTTTCCTAAACTGTTGTGAGGACAGTGTCCACATTGTTCAAACAAGCCGTGTTCGATCATTTTGCTCTTTACCATTTTAACTGATTTTCCAATGTCATTTGAAGTGAGATCAGAGTAACTTCCCTTGCATCAAAGTAATATTTGTCTCATGTGGCATCATTATCCCACAGCAAACTGTGGTTAACGGGAATCAGAGGAAATTCTATGCTGGTAACTTCCTCATTGAAAAATGACACCTTCCCTCGAGCTATTGGGAATGACAAATAAACTCAGCCTTTGCTAGTGCCTTCCAAAACCATGGATGGATTTGTCTTATTAATAACATGAAATACATCTGTTTTCACAGTTTGGTCTAAAGTCTCAGAAAAGTAAGACCTTGCTGGCTGAGTATCACCCTAATGAAATCAGAGGATTACAATAAGATAACTATTCCGATTATTTTCAACCACTTACTTTCTGAGGACTGATCGTACGATGTCAGTGCCACTGAGATCAACATTTTCTCTGTCTAACAGCGTCTCATCACATTGGCTCCATGCTGCAACATTCTCCAATTCTACTTCATTCTCCAGCTCATTTTCCATGTTCGCCAGATATACGAGGCCCACAAGTTGGAGTAACTTAGAGATGCCTATGAGCCTCTGGAACCTGCCACCCCACTCATGCCCTGTGCTCTGAGTCCATCCCCTCTCCTTTTCACATTTCTCACATTTGGGGACCTAGATGATGCACATCTGAATCTCTTCTTCTCACATTTCATCTGAGTCCATCCCTTGTCCCAAGCCCACCTCCTATCGTGTATTCACCATCCCTCCTAAACTTCCACGATGTAATGCTGAATGTTCTGTACTCAGCAAAGTTATCAGCTTTATCCCGCTGTGCGCCCACTTTAATGAATTTCAGGAACGACATAATGTTGAAATCCTCTTTCACCATCTTCTCCTCAGTGTCCATTTCTTTGGACAAGAGTCCACTCCCCATCCCACAGACCCTTCACTCAGTTCTACCACTGTCCCTCCACCTGGGCACATTCCTCTGGCGTTTACTTGAACTCAATCTGTTCATTGAGAACGTTCCATGTGACACTCGTGCACTTAATTTCTCTGCATCCCCCTCACCCTATCCAACCTATCACCCTCTGAACAGGCTGTACGCTGTATGCTTCGATCCAAACCTGACTGTGTTATTCAGCCTGTGTCGATAAGGGTGGTGGATTCACTTCTCCATTTCAGAGGCTGAGTTCCAGCTCTTAGATACCTCCACATATCATCTGCTGGTCCATAACCTTTCCATGGCACATCAGGCCATTTTATTAATTAAATCTGACTACATTTCATATGGAGATTCCCACCCACTTGCCCCCACCTAACAGTCCCGACGCTGATGGTCCTCTGATAGCAGATCTCGCTTTTATATTCTCCTGAAAATCCACAAACACAACTGCCTGGGCAATCCATTGCTTCAGCCTGCTCCTGCCATACAGAGGGGTGCGCATGGATACACACGTGGGCTCAAGTTATATCTGTTCCTTCATGGGGTACGTAGACCATTCCTTGTTCCACTTCTTTCCACCCCCCATCTACAACATTTTCTCCGATACGTAGATGATATCATAGCTGCTGCTCCTCTCTCTTGTCCAGAAATGGACAGGTTTATCGTTTCCAATTTGCACCCCTCCCTCACCTTCACCTGGTCTATCTCTGACACCTCCTTTCCTTTCCTCGACATCTGTGCTTCTATTTCAGGGGATAGACCGGTCACTGATATCGAGTATTAACCCACCGACTCCCACAGCTACCTGGAGTATACATCCTCACACCCTGTTTCCTACAAAGACTCCATTCCATTCCCCCAGTTCCTCCGTCTCCATCGCATTGCTTCTGATGATGTCAACTTCAGAAATGTGGCCTCTGAAATGTCCACCTTCTTCCTCAACCGAGTATTCCACAGCACTGTTGTCGACAGGGCCCCCAATAGTTCTGACCCACCTGCTGCACTTCAACCCTCACCCTCTCTCCTCCCTCCTGCAACAGCGCTCAGAGTTCTCCTTGTCTTTACCTACCATCCCACCAGCATTCACATGCAGAAGATCATTAGTCTGCATTTCCCCCACCTCCAGCGAGATGCCACCACCAGACACATATTTGCCTCCTCTCCTTTTTCTGCCTTCTGAAGTGACCATTTCCTCCAGGACACCCTGGTCCGCTCGTTATTCATTGCCCACACCTCCCCCCAAACCGCCCCCCTACCACTCCACCACAGGTCCTCTACACTTTCCCCTGTCGGAGGTGTTACACTTTTCCATTTACCTCCTCCCTCCTCACTATTCAACATTTCCCACAAACCGGTCTACTACATTTTTTGCTCACATTGTGGTCTGCACTACATTGGGGAAACTAGACGTGGACTGGGTGACTACTTCACAGAATATCCAAGCTGTACCTATGCAAAAGACCCTGAGTTTCCAGTTGCCTGCCAGTTTACTACCCCATCCTGTTCCCTGGCCAATATCTCTGCGTCAGGCTTGCTGCAGTGTTCCAGGACATTTCAACGCAAGCTGGAAGAACAACACCTCATTTTCTGCGGTTGAACCCTGCAGCCCTTCAGACTCAAAATAATGTTCAATAATTTTAAGGACTGAACTCCTCAATGCCCCATACCTATACACCAGGCCTAGTTCTCACGTGGCCTTCCATTACTCAACCCCTATTGTTAGCTACTAACAGTCTTCATTAACAGCTATTCAGCCTCTGCTGTATATTAATCAACATTTTCAGGGCTACCATCCGTTCTGAGGAAAAGCCACTGAACTAGAAACGTTAATTCTGATTTCTCTGTACAGATGCTGCACACCTTTTGCAGCAACTTCGGTATTTGTTCCAACAATGTCTCACGTTGGTTTTGTCTCACAATGCAATACGTCATGGATATTTAGAGCTCTGTCAAACATAGGAACGTGGTATTTTCTCATTTAATGTCCATAAAAAATACTCGAGATTCAACTGAGATAGCAGTTTTGATTATATCGTTCACATCAGTCAATTTGTCACAGTTCAAAAAGAAAAAGTAATCGATTGAGGGAAACTCAGCAGGTCTGGCAACCTCTGAGCAGAGATACGTAGAATTACCTTTGATTTCAATATGACTTTTTCAGAACAGTGTCACATCATATTCGATATGTTAACTTTGTTTCTCTCTGCAGATACTTCCTCATCTGTTGCGCTTCTCCATCATTTTTTATTTGTGTTTCATGTTTCTATATCACTCTATTTCATGTTTCTTGACAGGGTTACATGCTGAATTTGGTTATATGTGGACAATGTAGTCCTTTCCTGTTCCTATTATAGTTGGTCTGTCTGTGACACCTGTGTTACGACCGAAATCTGTTTCTTCTTTAAGATTCAAAGGAAAAAAAAAGAATATTTTTTCTGATTATACTGTAAATCTCAGGAACTCCACTTTGTTTGAAAAGACATTTTAGAAGCAGCTGAAATTTCATGAGATAATAGGAATAGATTATTGATGGTGGAGCACTCTGTGACCTTCGTGGAACTAGCTTGTCTACCCCCTCTCCAAAGGCTTTGATTACATATCACAGAATTATTTTCAGTAACAGTGGTGTAAATTCAGCCCATTGTCTCTTCCAGCTTGGAATGACTATATCTCTACTGTTAGTCTCCTGTATTGTCCCCATTACACTACACATTTTGTTATTAGTGTCTGCTTTTAATTTTAAGTATCCTGCCAGATATGAACAATATGATCAATCTCAAACAAAACGATAAACAGAACTTAGAGGGCAAGCTCAGCAGGTCTGGCAGTATCTGTGAAGAGAAATCAAAGTTAATGTTTCAGGTTCAGTGATCTTATTCAATCTGTATTCCCAATGATTAAATGGTGTGTATATACAATATAGTTCAATTTATCACATTTAATATTATCCTTTTAGTTCACATTATCATTTAGCATTGCACCTCCCAAATATTGGTTGTTTCCTTGTTATGCATTAGATTTAATTCTGTCTGTCAGAAAGAGGGGTGATGACTGGGGACCATCATTGCACTCCCCGTGCAGTCTCCACAGGCACTGCTCCCATTCCGCCTACCTCCCAGCCAATATCAAGTTCATTCGAACCTGACTCATTAATTCATAAGTCTTAATGAATACGTTCATTGTAATTATCACTTTAAGTTTTGGACTGAGGGAAAAATGTGTAAAAAAATACAGTTTACAGCAAATAAAACTGCATTTAGAAGTCTGTCAATTTATATAAATAAATTACTGAAGCATATTCCCTATGGAAGTTCCAAAGTTGTCTTATTCGAGCAGTGAGAGGAACATTCAGAGAAGTCCACACTTCCTGTCTATGCTCAGGGCGGCTATGCCCAATGACAGTCTGTTCGCTCGCGTTTGTTCCCGTGGAGGAGAGATCAGCACAGTAACAACATCCTGATTGTGGGGGGTGGGGGGGATGGAAGGATTTTTGGCGAGATGGTTAAAGCATAGTAAACGGACAATAGACCAGAATCATGTAGCCTACGAAAAGAAAATATTTTTATTCTCCCTCACAACTGACTTCAGTAGAGCAATTAATTATGGGAGATGTGACCAACAGGAAGCAATGTCAACATGTAGTCCAGTCCAGATATATTGTGAACTGAATGTGCTGTATTGAAAGCTGGGACTGTTTGCTCTGACTGTGATTGATGTCAGTCTCCGTGCAATGCAACTGTGTCACTGGAGGTTTCCCTCTCCTATTAGTAAGAGGCTTCATTCAAATGCGCTGTCCCACTGTAGTAACAGATGCATCAGCTCCAACAGTAACAGAGATCTACAGCTGCATAGATCTGAATCGGAGAATAGCGGACTGGAACATTACAACAATGGAGTGGAGGTTTTCCTTGAGACTTTTCAAGATTTCCCTCTCTTGGGGATTTCTATCATGTCGGATATCAGCAGTGCTCATGATTATTCTGGGCGGGGTGGAGGGTGTGCTGCTCACCGATTCTCGCTATTGTTGGTGTTCTCTACCTTTGTCCATTCATTAATCCCATAAACAAGTTTGAACTTCGTTGCAATTTCGTTATCTATCTTTGTCAGAGAAAGAAACTATTGCCTTCAGTTTCAATTGTAGTCTCCATTCATTACCCATGAATTGCAGATCACTCCCTCACAAACATCTGCAAACAAAGTTGTGCACAACCTCGAGATCTCTTTTTGCCCTGAACTGATTTATGCCTCGTGTTCTCTCTGTCACCAAACCTGTCCACTCCCAACTCCTAATATCCCCAATCTTCATGTCTGTGTCAGTATTGTTGATGAACAAGCCATTGGCTGCACGTTGGTAAAATTCAGACTTAATGTTTCAAGCTCTCTTCTGACCACTTTTCCAATTACAAATATTTCAATCACAAAATTGCTCTTGTCTCGGACGTTACTTCATGATAAGGACATTTGTATGAATGTAGGAATGTCGCTGGATGCAATTCAGGAGCAAAGCTTATTAAACGAAATTTATTGTTTCAAGTGATTTGTTTCAAGTCCACTACAGCTGATGACAGAACTTAAATAAAAATGATAAGAATTGGAATAAAAGTGAATTTCACAAAAACCAAACGTAAAATCAACATTTTTCTGAAAACCTTCATCTTTGACTGATCACGTTCGGTAAAGAAATCTAAAGTTATTACCCGGTCTGGGTTAATTGTGACTTGAGACCCATGACAATGTGTTCAACTTTATATTGGCTTGTGGAATGGCCTCATAATCAGAGCAATTAGTGATGGTAACCAAATGCTGCCCTTGGCAGAGATGCCAACATCCCACGAATTAACAAAATTGAAGGTGAAATCAAATAAAGGAAGTAGCTGAAAATCTGAAATTATAAAAAGAAATGCAAAGAAACCAACAGAAAGTGCTGGGAAACTTTCCTGAACTGAAAGCAGCTGGAGAGGAGTATGATTAATACCGTTGACAGGGAAGTCTGCTTTGAAGGGGAGGAGGAATCAATAGAGAAAGAGAGGTAAAGAAGAAACAGAGTAAACATGGAGAATGATGATCAGCTGGGCTGTAAATAAAATGTGAGATTCACCTCATTTATTTTTCGCCTTTCCCATCTTCCCTTGTAAATGCCCTTGTAAATACAGGTATCCCCCGCTATTTAAAAGTTCGCTTTTTGCCACTTCTCTTTCCGACTGACTTACATTATGACATTGTTTCACTAACCAAAAGAAATCCGAAAAGGATTTTCACTTTTACAAAGAAAGCCGAAACTTTTCCCATATAAATCAGTGCTACTGCACTTTACACCATGTCCGCTTGTGAACGGTTTTGTAGGAACACTCTACCGACAAATAGTGAGGGAAAACTGTATATATCTAACATCATGTTTAAAGCGATTTGATTCCCTCGGTCTGTCCTCCCTAAGTGTGGTCATCTTCTTATATTCATTAATTAGATGTGGGTATCTCTGACTGGGGCAGAGATACCCACATTCATTTTTCAGTTGCCCTTGAGAAGACCTTGAGCCACTGCAGTCCACGTGTTTGATCTGATTTGGTTTCGTTTATTTTAGTCAAATGTACAATGGAAAGGTATGTTTTTATTGTAGTGCAGGCACATGACCCTAAATAAGAAAACAGAGATCACAGGGTCCTTGGTCAGAGTGAGGCATACAAGGTTACAGCTTCACAGGAGGTGTATAAAGTAAGATCATTAGCAAGATTAATATTATTTGAAAAGTGAGAGATGTCAATTTGTCAGTCTAATAATGGTAGGGAAGGAAGTGTTCCTGAGCATGCTGGTCCAGGTTTTCAAGCCTCTGTGTCTCCTCCCTGTTGGAAGAGGTTGTAGGAGATCATTACCATTTTGGAAGGGAGATCTTTGATGTTGCCAACCTTTCTGCGACAATGACAAGTACAAATGGATGGAAGGTTGTCTTCCATGACGGTCTGGACTATGCACACAAACGTCTGTAGTTTCTTGTGGTCTTGGCAGAGCAATTACCATGTGAGGTCATTATGCACCCGAATAGAATGCTTTGAGTTGCCAGTATACAGAGCACTGGGAGACGGGCGGTTTCAAAATAGTTCGATGGAGCAATTGGCTGTTAAATGGATACCCACGTTCTTGTTGCTGTTTTGACAACAATTGAAATTTTACTGATAATTTTAAATTATGTCCTCTATACCCAAGCCTTGTTGAGTGTCTTGTATTGCCAACATCGAACCAATGAGCCATCACCTGCTTCAAACGAATAGAGGAGCTATCACCATCACAACGAAGGAGAAAGAGACAGAAACAAAGGGAAGGAGAGAAATAACACAGCGAGGGAAACAGATGGACAGTCAGTCAAAGAGAGAAAGGAAACAAAACAAGGAAACAAACAGTCACATGGGCAGGGAGAAGGGAAAATAATAGGTTCAGGGAAAGAAACAGAAGACAGGGAAAAGGAAAACACAGGGAAGTAGACAGTGTCCGAGACTGTGGGAGCTGGGGACAGTGTCAAGGGGAGCTAGGAGGACTGGGAGGAGCTGGGGGTGAGGACCGGAGAGACCTGGGCTGCGCTATACGAGATCAATATGAACAATATCAGCATTATTTGAGATTAGAGAGTCCATTTAAAAGTCTAATAACAGCTTGGAAGAAGCTGTTTCTGTGTGTTCAAGCGTCTGTATCTTTTAGCCTGATGGAAGAGGTTGTGGGAGATCATTACAAGCATGTGATGGGTCTTTGGCAATGTTAGAACAAAGAACATTCCAGTACAGGAGCAGGCCATTCGGTGGTCCAAGCCCGCGCCGATCCAAATCCTCCATCTCAACTTGTCTCCTATTTTCTAAAGGTCTGTACCCCTATGCTCCCTGCCCATTGATGTATATTTCCCGAAACATTTTAAATGGAGCACCACTGGTCACAGTTCTCCACTTTGAGAAACTCCCTTCCCCTCCTGCGCTCTGTACCCTGTTGCCCAGCCAGTTCTTTATCCATGGAGCTCGCACACCCTGGAAACCATGTGACTTCACTTTCTCCATAACACCATGGGAAATCTTCTCAAATGTCTTCCTGAAGTCCATGTACATGAGATCTACAGCCTCTCCCTCATCAATCAACTTTGTCACTTCCTGAAATAATTCTATTAAGTTGGTAAGACATGACCTTCCCTGCACGAAACCATGTTGCCTATCACTGATAAGACCATTTTCATCCAAATGAGAATAGATCCTATCTCTTAGTATCTTCTCTCGCAGCTTCCCTACTCCAGATGTCAGGCTCACCGGTCTATAATTAACTGGATTATTCATGCTATCCTTCTTAAACAAGGGGATTAGAAACTTTCCAGTCCTCCGGGTCCTCAGTTGTGTTCATGAATGTAAGAAAGATATCTGTTAAGGCCCCAGCTATTTCCTCTCTCCCTTCCTCAGTAATCTTGAATAGATGTTGGCAGCCTTTCTGCGGCAACAAGCCGTGTAAATAGAATCAGTGGTTGGGAGATTGGAGTCCCTCATATTCTGGGCTGTGAGCACAATCTTCTGTAGTTTCTGAGGGTCCTGGAAAGCAGAGTGTTGCCGTACCAGGCCATTACGAACCCAGACAGTACGTTCGCAATAGTGCATCTGTAGAAGTAGTGCATACTATATATCCTGAGCCAAGTGAGGAAGGAGGGACGTTTTTGAACCATCTTGACGGTCACACCTCTGTGAGAAGTCCAGAGTCGGTTGCCAGTTATCATCATTCCGAGGGTCTTGACGGTCTGCATGATGTCGACCATTGATGTAGATCGTGGCTTGTTCCACTCATTTCGTTCGAAAGTCAATGATAAGTTCTTCAACTTGCCAAATTTGAGAGGGAATTTATTATCATTCCACCATGCCACCAAACACACTATCTCTTTTCTGTGTTCAGACTCATCGTTGTTTTATATCCCTCCTGCTTTGATGATGTCATCAGCAAACGTACAGTTGGCATTGTTTGGAATTTGGCAATACAACCATGTGTGTGCCAGAGTACAGTAGGGGGCTGAGGACACATCCGTGTGTGTACAGGGAGTACAGTAGGGCGCTGAGGACACAGCCGTGTGTGTACAGGGAGTACAGTGGGGGCTGAGGACACAGCTGTGTGTGCACAGGGAGTACAGTAGGGCGCTGAGGACACAGCTGTGTGTGTACAGGGAGTACAGTAGGGCGCTGAGGACACAGCCGTGTGTGTACAGGGAGTACAGTAGGGGGCTGAAGACACAGCCGTGTGTGTGCAGGGAGTACAATTGGGGGCAGAGGGCACATCTCTTGGTGCACAGCGAGTACTGTCGGGGGTGAGGACACAACCGTGCGTGCACAGGGAATACAGTAGGGGGCTGAGGGCACAGCCATCGGTGTACAGTAGTGGGCTGAGAGCACAGCTGTCGGTGTACAGGGAGTACAGTAGAAGAGTGAGGACACAGCCCTGTGTGTACAGGGAGTACAGTAGGGGGCTGAAGACACAGTAGCGAGCTGAGGGACACAGCCGTGTGTGTACAGGGAGTACAGTAGGGGGCTGAGGGACACAGCCGTGTGTGTACAGGGAGTACATTTGGGAGCTGAGGACACAGCCGTGTGTGTACAGGGAGTACAGTAGGGGGCTGAGGGACACAGCAGTGTGTGTACAGGGAGTACAGTAGGGGGCTGAGGACACAGCCGTGTGTGTACAGGGAATGCAGTCGGGGGCTGAGAACACAGCCGTGTGTGTACACGGAGTACAGTAGAGGGCTGAGGGACACAGCCGTGTGTACAGGGAGTACAGTAGGGGGCTGAGGACACAGCCGTGTGTGTACAGGGAATACAGTCGGGGGCTGAGGACACAGCCGTGTGTGTACACGGAGTACAGTAGAGGGCTGAGGGACACAGCCGTGTGTACAGGGAGTACAGTAGGGGGCTGAGGGAAACAGCTGTGTGTGTAAAGGGAGTACAGTAGGGGGCTGAGGACACAGCCGTGTGTGTACAGTGAATACAGTCGGGAGCTGAGGGACACAGCCGTGTGTGTACAGGAAGTACAGTAGGGGGCTGAGGGACACAGCCGTGTGTGTATATGGAGTACAGTAGGGGGCTGAGGGACACAGCCGTGTGTACAGGGAGTACAGTAGGGGGCTGAGGGACACAGCCGTGTGTGCACAGAGAGTACAGTAGGGGGCTGAGGACACAGCCGTGTGTGTATAGGGAGTACAGTAGGGGGCTGAGGGACACAGCCGTGTGTGTATAGGGTGTACAGTAGGCCGCTGAGGACACATCCTTCAAGATCTCCACTGTTGAGTGCTATTGTGGCGGACGTGCAGATACCTATCTTCACTAATTGTGGTCTGTGGGTCAGAAACAGGGGGATCCAGTTGCAGAGGGTGGAGGCGCGACTAAGGTCACGGAATTTTGAGATGTGTCTGGAGGGGATAATGATGTTTTAGGTGGAGCTGTCGTCAATGAGCAGGACTCTGGTGTAGTGTCTTTGTTGTCCAGATGTCCTCGGGATAAGTGCAGGGCTTGGGATATGGCATCTGTTGTGGACCCGTTACGTCAGTCGGCATATTATAGGGGACCAAGTCAGGCTGGGAGTTTGGAGGTGATGTGGGCCATAAATCACTCCATGTTTATTGAGGTTAGAGCCACTAGGCAGTAATCATTAAGTCAATAAAGCATGAGCTTTCTCACGTACAAGGTTGATGTTATGATTTGGAGCTGCCGGTGTTGGACTGGGGTGTACAAAGTTAAAAATCACACAACACCGGGTTATACTACAACAGGTTTAATTGGTAGCACAATGATAAAGGTTGATGTTCGTCTTCTTGAAGCAGGTTGGGACTTCAGCTTGTGGGAGGGAAAGGCTGAAATTGTATGTGAATACCTCTGCCAGTTGGTCCTCACAGGATCTGAGTGCTCAGCCGGGAACACGATCCAGGCCCATCGCTTTCCTTGATTTCACCTGCAGGAAAACTGATCATGCCTGCAGCGGTGACAGCGGGCACAGGTACATCTGAGGCTGTCGGGGCAGGTTTCAGCCTGGCAGTCACACGGTTATTCATCATAGACATCCCCTCGCCGACCTCCCTCTATCGTCATCAATACGCTGTGACATGGTTGGTGTGAGCATCACTCAGTTCGTGTTGAGACGGAGTGACATCAATGGACGGGATTGTGTGCCATAATGAAATAAACTCACAACAAAAGGGGGTAGGGTGTGCTTCTACTGAGAGTCAGTGGTGCAGGGAGTGAAGACTTTACAGGTGTAATTCAAGTCAAGCCACTGCTTCAACCTGAATGAAGTCAAGCACCTTGACTGTTGTGCCTTGTAGATGGTGGACGGTCCTTAGGGAGCTAGGAAATGTATTATATATCGACAAACTGAACAAAGGACTTGAGGGCAGTTTTGCTACGTTTGCAGATGATATTGAGGAAGTGGAGAAGCTGCAGAAAGGCTTGAACAGTTTAGGACTGTGGAAAAACACGTGGGTGATGGAACACAATATGGGAACGTGTGAGAATTTTCACTTGTTCTAATAGGATCCATTAAATCTGAAGCCCAAAAGGATTATGAAGCACTCGTCCTCTCTTATGGTTAACGTGCATGTTCAGTTGGCAGTTAGGAAAGCAAAAGCAATGTTCGGATTCATTTCAAAAGAGCAAGAATGCAAGACGGGAGACAGACTGCTGAAAATGTAATGGGCTATGGACAGACGGCATTTGGCCAATTGTGTGCTGTTTTGGACACTATCTCTGGAGAAAGATCTGCTGGTGTTGGAGGTGATCCATCCTGGGGATGACAGCTTGTTATATGAGCGGCAGTGTGTACTCCATGGAATTTAGAATTGTAGGGGGTGGGGAAGTGTCTGATTGAAACTAATGGATTACTGCAAAGATTGATACAGTCAGTGTGTAGAAGATATTTCCACTTTTCATAGAGACAATGAAAAAATGGCACAGTATCAGAGTGAAGGAATGGGCTGAATGGCCTAAATCTATTGCTATATCTCATGCCGTTTAGGTCATAGGGTCTATTATTCAGTATAGACTTGTAAGTCTCTGACCTGCTCTTGCAACCCTTGTATTTGTATGCTGATTTGACTTCACGTTCTGGTGAATGTTAACCCCTGTGCTATGGACGGTGGGAGGATTCAGTGTCAGCCAGGACTCCATTAATATTTCTAATATGAGCTGCTATCACCTGGCGGCATTACATTCTCTCTACGATGATTGTCATTTTCTGTCTGTTATTTTCGAAGGATTGATCCTGTTACGCCAGTATTGATGATTTAACCAAAACAGGTGCAATTTATCACAGCACTCAGCAACAATATGTCACCGAATACTGAACACCCTTTAATAACAGAAAAGTCTAAAATGTTCAATATTAGAAATATTGCTTTCCTGTTCGTGTTCAAATCAGATAACCTGTCCCATCGAGATGCTCAACTTGGAACTATTTTTTAAAAAGTTTTTTTTGGATGTGGGCATCGCTGGATGTGCCCCGCATTTCTTGCCCGTCCGCAGTTGCCCTTGAGAAGGTGGTGCTGAGCTGCCTTCTCGAACTGCTGCAAACTACCTGCTGTGCGGTGACCCACTAGTGATTAAAAAGGGAATTCCAGGGTTTTCACGCAGCAACAGCGAAAGAACGGCAATGCATTTCCAAATCAGGATGTTGACTGGTTTGGATGGGAATTTGAAGGTGGTGATGTGCCCAAAAGTCTACTGCCCTTGTCATTCCAGATGGAAGTGTTCGAGAGATTGGAAGGAGCTGTCTGAGGATCTTTGGGGAATTTCTCCATTGTGTCTTGTCGATAGTGCACACTGCTGCTCCTGAGTGACCATGGTGAAGTGAGTGAATGTTTGTGGATGTGGTACAAATCAAATGGGCTGTTTTGTCCTGGATTGTGTCAAGCCTCTTTAGTTTTGTTGGGGCTGCACCCATTCAGGGAAGTGAGGATACTCCATCTCATTCCTCACTTGTGCCTTGTGGATGATGGACAGGCTTTGGGTAGTCAGGAGGTGAGTTTCTCGTGCAGTATTCCTAGCTACTGATCTGCTGTTACATTCATGTGGCGAGTCCAGTTGAATTTCTGGTCAATGAAACCGCCCCCCCCCCCCCCCCCCAGGATATTGATAGTGGGGGAGTTTAGTGATGATAATGCTACTGAATACAAAGTGGTTATATTGTTTCTTATTGATGACAGTCATTGTCTGAATTTATGTGGCGCAACTGTTACTTGCTATTTGCCAGCCCAAGACTGGATCTTGCCCAGATATTATTGCTTTGGGCATGGACTGCTTCTGTGTCTGAGCATTTGCGAATGGTGCTGAACATTGTGCAGTCATCATCGAATAACCCCACTTCTGACCTTATGATGGAAGGAAGGTCATTGTTCAAGCAGCTGAAGATGTTTGGACTAAGGACATTAGCCTAAAGGACTACTGTGGATATGTTCTGTAGCTGAGATGACTGACCTCGAAAAACAATGACCATCTTCCTACCTGTCAGGTATGACTCCAATAATGGAGTGTTGGCCCGCGATACCGTTTTTGCTTGGGCTCCTTGATGTCACATTTGGCAGAATGCAGCCTTGATGTCAAGGGCTGGAATTCATTTCTTTTTTCTATGTTTGAACCAAGGCTGTGAGGAGTTCAGGAGCTGAGTGACCCTGACAAAACCCAAACTGGGCGTCACTGAGCGGGTTAGTTTTGAGCAGGTGCTGCTCGATAGCAGTGTTGATGACATCTTCCATCATTTTACTGATGGTGGAGACTAGACTGGTTAGGCGATATTTGGACGGCTCGAATTTGTCCTGCGTTTTATGTACAGAACATATTTGAGCAGTTTTCCCCCATTGCCGGTTTGTAAACATACTGGAACAGCTTGGCTAGGGAAGCGGGAAGTTCTGGAGTACATGTCTTTAGGACTATTGTCAGCATGTTATCAGGGGCCATAGCCTTTGCGGTATCCAGTGCCTTCAATCGTTTCTTGATATCAGTTAATCGATTTTGCTGAAGGCTGCTATCTGTAATGATGGGGACCACCGGAGGAGGCCGAAATGGATCATCCACTCAAAACTCCTGACTGAAGATTGCAACGAAAGTTTCAGCCTTATATTTTGCACTGATACGCTGGGCTTTTCCATCATTGTGGTTGGAGATATTAGTGGAGACTCCTACTCCGGTGAGTTGTTCAATTGTCCGCCACCATTTACGATCGGATTGGCAGGACTGCAGAGCTTAATTCTGATGCATTGGTTCTGGGATCGCTAAGCTCTGTCTGTCCCTTGCTGTTTATGCCATCTGGCACGCAAGTATTTCTGTTTGGAAGCTTCAGCAGATGAACATTTTATCTTTATATATTCCTGGTTCTGCTCCTGGCACGCCCTCCTGCATTCTCCATTGAATCAGGGTTAATCCTCTGGTTTGATGGTAATGATTGAGTGGGGGACATGCTGGGCCGTGACGTTACAGATTATGTTGGAGTATAGTTCTGCTGCTATTGATGGTCCACAGTGTCTTATGGACGGTCAGTCTTGACTTGCTAGATCTTCTAAAATTTTGTTCCATTTAGCATGGTGATAGTGCACACAACACAACAGAGTTTATGGAGACAATAGACTTCGTCTGCACAAGGACAGTGTGGTGGTCACTTTTACCGATACTGTCATGGACACATAAATCTGCAGTTGGTAGATTGGTAAGGATGAGGTCAGGTATGCTTTTTTACCCTCTCGGTCATTCCGTCACCACCTTCTGCAGACCCAATCTAGTAGCTATATCCTTAGGAGCCGACCAGCATGATCAGTAGTACTGCTGCCAAACCACTCTTGACAGTTGACTTTGAAATCCCGCAGCCAGAATACACTTTGTGGCGTTGCCACAGTCAATGCTTTCTCCAAGTGTTGTTTAACATGGAGGAGGACTGATTCAGCTGAGGAACGACATTACATGGTAATCTGTGAGAGACTCCTTTGTCCATGTTTAATTTCTGTTATTTCTGTAAGGTATGATTCCGTGAGTATGGATGTGTCAGGCTGTTGCTTGACTAGTCTGTAAGGCAGTTGTTCCAATGTTGGCACTAGACCTCAGATGTTAGTAAGGAAGACTTGGTAGGCTCTACGGTGATGTTTCTAATGTTGAATTTTCCGGTGCCCATTTCGATGCCACGTGGTCCATCCGGTTTCATTTGTTTGTAACTTTGTAGCGATTGGTACAACTGAATGACTCATTAGACGATTTCAGAGGGAGATTGAGAGTCAATGAAGTTGCCTTGGGTCTGGAGTTGCATGTCAACCAGACCAGGTGAGGACGGAAGATTCCTTCATTGCAGGATACTGGTGAAGCAGATGGATTTTTCTGACAATCGGCAATGATTTCATTCTCATCAGTAGATTCTTAATTCCAGGGATATTTTTACATTATTGAATTGAATTTCCACCGTCTGCAGTGGCGGGTTTCAACCTGGATCCCCAGAACAGGAGCTGATTGTCTGGATTGATAATCTATCGGTAATACCATGAGATCTACTTGGAACCACATGTTGTACTCAGCTGCCATTTCTTGTGTTACCCTGTTTTTTATTCATTGCTTATGTTATTCTGGAATCTCATCCTTCATTAAATCCTGATTGAAATACACAGTCAGGAACGCCTTCTCGACTGCTCGAATTTCATTCAGTCTGTTTTGTTTGAACAGACATTTCAAGGCAGCCGTACACCAGAGAAGAGTAGGAAAAGATAATGGGTGGTTGTGCACTGTACCTGTCACCGGATCAGCATGTCTGTCCAGGAAGTATTTATTGTGGATCAGAGAACCTCAATTATTATGACATGGATGGAGGCCATTCAGCCCATCGTGGAGTCACAATCTCTCCAAATGCACAATTGGAGATAGAGAGAGTGTGCGAAGAGAGATTGTGTGAGAGAGAAATAAACAGAGAGAAAGCAAGTGAAGGGAGATAAACTGAGAGAGGATTGAAAGGGGAGTGACTGACTGAATGCGAGAGGAAGAGGTGTTAGATGAGGGTGAAGTCAGATAGATCAGCAGACTGCATTACGGTAGATAAATATGGACAGATGGAAGTTAGAAGCTTTATTTAGAAATTCCTCTGGACGGCAAGCCCTTTGTCTGGGCACCATATACTGTGAGCACTGTGCTGATACTGGCTGTCATCCCAAATTATTTATTTCCAACAATATCACAGAGCTGACTTACTGACAGCTAAACATAACCCATTAGGCCAATAGATTGGTTCCATGGAGAAAGCAGAGGTTTTAAATAGACTGTGCCAAGAGCAGCAGGAAATGATAACCACCACCCCGCCACCACAAATCCCTCCCCCCTCCCCGCCCACACCGATACTGTATGAGAGTCTAGGCCAGAGAATCTCAGTGAGGGGATTCACTGACAGAGGTGAAGTCACGATCTTAGCTGTGTGTAAAATAATGATTGATAAAGTTTGCATACCACTTTCCTAGTTATGTAATTCACATTTCAATTTATATAGCTCAATATCAGGAGTATTTTAACAACCTTATCTCTTTGTACTTTGCATATATTGGTGTGTGCAGAAAATCATTTTGTTCCTGTATTTTATATTGCATAAACGCATTTCATTAATATTGTCTCTGCTAATTCTTCATTGTAGATGTATTCGTGAATCTGTTCTTCATATCACTTATAAAGAGTAACATTCCAATTCTGGTAAATGGGGAACATCACTGTCCCTCCATCCAGTCTAATCAGCCATGTCCTCCAGTCCTCTCCGTCTTCTGTCTTTTCCCCAGTATCATAATCAGAATGTAATTGAAGTCCATTAAATGACACTTCATGACAGTTCCTTAACATCGATAATATCAACAGCATGACCCACAGCTGCCCTCTCGGATCCTGGAATAACAATCTGAACTGTGTTTGTCACGTGCAATTCTCTGTTAGCGTATCCATGCCGTTGGTTTCTTGTAACCCACGTTTTTTTTGGCACATTTTGCTGTCAGATCATGGATGATAGATGATTTCTCAATGTTTTACAGATATTGCAATGACTGATCAGTAGTTACGGGATTCATTTCTGTATTTATGAACAGAGAAGCATGTTTATGTTCCGTTAAACTTCTGGCATTACTTCTATATCCAAGGCTGACTGAATGATTACACACAATCAATCTGCCATCTTCAATATTCCTTCCTTCAATCACACTCGCATATCACACCCAGAATGCATAAATGTTCAACGTTATGTTGAATTTTAATAAAGTACCATTGAATTCAAAGGGGTTAACTGGAGCTATTTGCTCAGCGATTGTAAGTATGTCAGTCTCCCTAGGGAGTTTCTCTCTTCTATCAATAAGGGAATGCTTTCAGTGTTTTATCACATAGTGTGAGCGGGAGCATGTCCAACAGCAGTAAGAGACATTAGCAGCTTCAGAGAGAAGGGTAGGGGAGATGGAAATCTGGGAACATTAAACTGGAATGTTCCAACAATGGATCAAAATCTGGGAACATTAGACTGGAATGTTCCAACAATAGATAGGAGTTTATTGGTTTTCCTTTCTTGGATATCATTAGCATCGCGTATTGAAGATGTATCGTTGGTTATTCAAGCTGGTTACTATCCTATCCTTGCTATAGTTGGTGTTCCTGGTAAGTTACTCTGTCTGTTTAGTGAAACGGTCTGAACTGATTCGATGTTCATGATATGTAGATTTTGGAAAGGTGCAAGCCAACGTTTCAGCTCCAATCAAAGATTCCATTCCTTAAGAATTATAACTAGTAAACTATTATTTACAAATTACTCACCAATACGCGAGGGTAAAACACACTGTTCTCAACCTCTTTGATTTGTTTTCTCCTGCAAAGTGTACATCTCCATATCCTCCCCACGTACCAGTCCTGTCCAGTATCACCATTAAGACGTCCCAGTCTCCTCCTCCGCCTCAGTTCAATTCCTGAATAAAACATCGTTTGTGCCTTTGTTCATTCCAGATATGTCTGTTTCAAGTCCCTTCTAACCACGTTTCCATTGAAAAATAATTGCACTTGAGATGCTTAACCTGTTCTCTGCACAAAATCTGAAAGATGGGCAGACAGTATATGGTGGTCACGCCATTGGCTCGTATTCTAGAACCACAGAATAATAATCTGTTGATATCGGCTTGCCTTATGTCCATTAGAGAAGGCAGTGGGTCATCCTTCTCTGGTCAAGTCTCTGTTTAACTGCAAACCCACGACAATTTGTTTTACTATATATTGTCCTGTGGAATAGCTGAAACAGCCACTCAGTTCAAGATCGGCATAACATGCTGGCCTGACCATGACTGCGCACATCCCGTGAGGGCAGAACAAAAGGAAATGTCGCTCCCTTCTTCTGCCTGCATCCCATATTCCAACGGCTCATTTCCATTCAGGTAGGTAGCCATTCACTGTTTTAGATGTATTCTTTGTGATTGAGTCTCTTCCAAGAGTGATGTCCATCTCCATGGGCACCACTGGTGCTGGCTTCATTGATGCTGACCTACAGATGTGAGGATGTTTTTAAATTCTACACCAGTGGCAGTGCATTGTAAATGAATTGTTTCCTGTGTCACACGAAAGAAATTGAGCCAGCTAAGTGAGGGAAAGGAATTATTGTAATCAAATCTGAGAGTGTTGTTGAAGCAGTATTTGGGGTATTGTGGACAGATTTTCTTTCCTTTATATGGAGTGATCTCCTTACCACAGAGAGAGTGAAGAGGAGTTCCACCAGATTAATCCCTGGGATAATGGCACCATGAGGAGTGAGAGAAGGTTGATCTGTCGCGATGTGAGAGAATAAGAGGTGGTTGCATTGAACCCCGAGAGGGATGGACAATCACTCCTTATATTCGAAACAGACAATGGGAAGGTGATAAATTCATGACTGCTGTTTCACTCAGGATGCATGATTCTGGATAATTTAAGTGCCTGGGCGGATGTTACGCCCACCCACCCCAACACCTACTCCCCATTGAGAGAGACGGAGAGGTCCAAGTTTTGAATAAACTCTCCCCACATTAATACAGTGCAGTTGGTGTGTGATCCTGCACTGAATGTCACATTATCCAACACCCCGACAGCAGCCACATTATCTTCATTCTAAAACAGTTCACTATTCCCACAAGCTACTGACAATCATGAAGAACATGAATCTATCTTCTCAGAGTTGTAAGGTACTTCCTTAAGTTTTAGACCAGAAGACTATAAGACATTGGAGCATAAATTAGGACAGTTAGCTCGTTGGGTCTGCTCCGTCATTCAATCATCACTGATAGGTTTCTCAAACCCATTCTCCGAGCTTCTCCCCGTAACCCTTCATCCCCTGGATAATAAAAAACTATCTATCTCCGTGTCAACTATATTTAATGACCTGACCCCGCAGCCTTCTGTGGCAATAAATTTCAAAGATTCAGCATTCTATGGTTCAATAACTTGCTCCTTATCACTGTTCTAAAAAGTGTTCCCTTTCATCTAAAGCTGTGCCCTCGGATTCTAATCCAATGGAAACATCTTATCAACATCCACTCTCTCCAGGTCATTCAGTATCCTGTCTATTTCAATTGCATTCCCTCTCATCCTTTCAAACTTTATCAAGTATCGACCTAGAGTACTCAAACATTCCTCATGCAATAAGCTTTTCATTCCTATGACCATTCTCGTGAAAATCTTCTGAACACGCTCCAGGACCGAGGGCCTCATTCCTGAAGAAGGGGTCACGCCCGAAACGTCGATTCTCCTGCTCCTTGGATGCTGCCTGACCTGCTGCGCTTTTCCAGCAACACATTTTCAGATGTAGTCCATCTGGTCAAGGTTATTTACCCACCTTCGGGCCATTACATTTTTTTCTAGCATGTTCTCCATGGTGGGAGCCATCAAACTCAGCTCTGGCCCCTCAAACTCTTGAATGTTTAAGGTATTACTCTTGCCTTCCACCATGAAAGCTGATGCAAAGTAATTATTCAGTTCTTTGGCCATTTTCTCGTTCCCCACTGCTATCTCTCCATTATCATTTTCCAGCAATCCAATGTTCACTTTTGCCGCTCTTTTGCACTTTACATATCGAAAGAAACTATTACAGTCTTCCTTTACATTACTGGCTAGCTTACCCCAATATTTGATAATCTCCCTCCTTATTTTATTTTATTTGCCCTCTGTTTTGTCTTTGTAAGCTTTCCAATCCTCAGGTTTCCCACTGCACTTTGCCACATTATATAATTTCTCTTTTGCTTTTATGCTATACCTGAGTTCCCTAGTCAGCTATGGTTGTCCCATCCTCCCTATACTCGCCTCTTTTTTTCTTAAGATAAATCTCTGCTGTATCCTGTATTACTCCAAAAATCTCTTGCCATTGCTGTTGCACTGTCTTTCCTGCTGGGCCCGTCTCCCAGTCAATTCTACCCAGCTCCTCACTCATGTCTGTGCAATGGCATTTATTCAGTTGTAATACCGTTACTACTGATTCTAACTTCTCCACCTGAAATTGCGGAGTAAGTTCAATCACATTATGATCACTTTCACTTTAAGCTCCCCTCATCTAGTCTGCCTGCACAAGCTGCTCCAAAAACCATCTCGTAGACATTCCACAAATTCCTTTTCCTGACAACTACTATCAATCTGAATTCCCAGACCATCTGTATAATAAAATCCCACATGATCACTGTAACTTTGCCTTTCCTCCCGATCTTTCTAGCTCCTGGTGTAACTTACACCCCAGCTCCCTGGATATAACTCCAACTGCATTTTTCCACCTTTTTGATTCCTCAATTCTACCGACGCAGATTCTACACCATCTGACCTTATTTCATTTCTTATTATTGATTATCGATTCAATTCCATTTTTAATACTGAGACAACTCTATCTCTCTGCCCACCTGCTTCTCTTTTTAACAGGATGAATATCCTTGAATATTGAGCTCCCAATCCTGATGCTCTTGCAGCGATGTCGCTGTAATGCCCAATATGTCGTACCTGCCAATTTATGGATGAGTCACAAGCTCATTTACCTTATTCCTTATACTGCATGTATTCCGATATAATAGTTCAGTCCTGTATTACCCGTCGATCTTCTCATTGTCATTTGTTTGTCCAGCTGTTGGTACCGACACGGACCCTGACCACTGGATCATTTCCCTCCCGCTCCAAATTCTGCAACCCAGATGATATATCCCAAACCCGAGCACCATGTAGGCAACACAACCTTCAGAACTCTTAATCCCGATCACGGAGACCAGAATCTATGCTTTTAACGATACTATCCCCAATGTTCCATCATTGGGCTGCATGGTGATACAGCAATGCTGCCTCACAGTGCTCGGCACTTGGGTTCATTTCCAATCTCTGGACCCTGTCTGTGTGGACTTTATACATTCTTCCCGTGCCTGAATTGCGAGCATTAACTCTTTTCTCTCTCCACAGTACGTCTCTGTGTTTGCTTCAGATTTCTACCATCTACAGTATTTTTGATTTTGTTCGATGGAGAAATGCAGCAAATGTGACAGGTTTTTGTAAAAGCAGCCGTTGTTCGCGGGTTCCTCTGGGTGTTTAGGAATCTTGCCCGGCCAGTTGTCAGAGTGCAGTGCCCCTGGATGTCCATTCCGTCTCCCTTAGTTCCCTCAGTCCATCGTCACTGCATGCAGCCTTTCCATGTGCCACCCGTAGGACTCCCCACACCCCATTGCCTGGCACTGGATACTGTCTTCGCAGGACTGTGCACACAACGACGCTGGGAACTTTCTGACCCGCTAGGGATGCTGGGTAGAGACCCTGCCATTGAAAGGAACAGAATAACGAGAATCCAATTGAATAGCAAAGCTGAGTAAACAGGCTGAATTACATCCATCTGCTCAGACATTTTCTAATCCTCTGTTTATCCTCGTCCAACTACAAATAGATGGTCCATATGTATGCCTTGTCAAACAGGTTTGTTGGCGGGGATAGATATCAGATCCGGTGGTCATTGGACTGATTCAGTGGTCTCACTTTCCTGACGTCACACTTAAGTTTTTATTATGAAGTCTATCCAAATTAAAGAAAAGGACGTGCTGGAGTTGTGCTGAAAGGATATTTGAATTGTGGAGACATTAGAATGTGTCACGTGCGAGTGAGGTGAGGAATCCTAAGGTAGCACAGTTAAATACACGATCAAAGTGCTGGTGGGGAGGCAGAACTGCCGATATGTGGATCATTGGGATTCTCGAGTCGGGAGGATTTACACAAAAAGGACGGTTTGAATCTGAACTGGCAGCAATTTACGATATGTGGATTATTGGGATTCACGTGTCAGTCAGATACACACAAAAGGAAAGGATGCACATGAACTGATAACAATCTCCGATATGTGGATCATTGGGATTCCCGGGTTGGTAGGATATAGACAAGATGGACGGGAGGGACCAGAACTGGCAGCAATCTCCTGGCAGGCAGGTTTGCTATTGTCCTTTACAAGGGTTTAAACTAGTGTGTGGTGGCGGTGGGGGAGGGGTGTGTGGAACCACAGAATAGGTCCACAGGTACAGTGACTGAGGAGGAGTTGGAGACTAATCCCAGTACAGCTAAGACCAACAAAAAAAAAGAGGGTACGGAACACAGTGGCCTGCCAGTCTGAAGTGTGCTGATTTTAATATGAGGAAGCTGTTTGTTTGAACAAATATTTCGATATCGCTGCATGTCAGAAAATAGGAAGAGATAATGTATAATTGTCTACTGTGTCCTTCCCTGGACCAGCTTGTCTCTCCAGGCACCAAAACGTGTTACTGTGTGTCAGAGAACTTCAGAATTAATACAACACAGAAGGAGGCCATTCAGCCCACCATGCGTCCATGAGCTCTCCAACTTGACAACTTGAAATAGAGCGAATGATCGGAGCGAGACTGAGAGGGAGAGAAATAAACAGAGAGATAGACAGTGAAGTGAGATAAACAGAGTGAAAAAAATGAGCGACAGAGTGAGTGAGAGCAAAGGGTGTCAGACGAATGTGATGTTAGATCAGGAAACAGCATGAGGAGAAATATCCAGAAACTTTTCTTAGAAACTCTCACAGACTGTAAGCCCTTTGTCTGGTGCCATACCCTATTGGCACCCTGCCGATACTGGCTGTCATCCCAGATCATCTATTGCCAATAGCATCCCAGAGCTGAGTTGCTGACAGCTAAACACAATCCAATAGAACAATAGATTGGTTCCAGGTAGAAGGTGGATTAATTTAAATATTCTGGGCCAACAGGAACTTGTAGCCCCTCGAGACACTGTGTGAGAGGCAGGGTGGCATCTCAGTGAAGGGAATCACTGGCAGAGGGGAAATTAGGATCTCAGCTGTGGGTCAAATAATGATTGATAAATATTGCACACCACTTCCATAGTTTTGTAATTCACATTACAATTTATATACCTCCACATAGTAAGTGTATTTTGACAATATTGTCTTTTTGTAGATTTCATATTTTATATCCTTGCATTTTGTGTTGAATAAACACATTTTATTACTGAGGAAGAAAGGACCTGCTCCGATGGGACAGTCGCCATCTGAACCGCGCTAGGACCAGAGTCCGAGTGAATCCTAACCAGGGCTGGAGACAGAGCTTTACACTGAATACGGTGTGTGTGTTAGTGTGTGTGTGTGTGTGTGTGTGTGTGTGTGTGTGTGTGTGTGTGTGTGTGTGTGTGTGTGTGTGTGTGTGTATGTGTGTGTGTATGTGTGTATGTGTGTGTATGCGTGTGTCTGTGCGTGCGTGTGTCTGTGTGTGTGTCTGTCTGTCTGTGTGTGTGTATGTGTGTGTGTATGTGTGTCTGTGTGTGAATGCGTGTTTGTGTCTCTGTGTGTGTCTGTGTGTGTGTATGTGTGTGTCTGTGTGTCTGTGTGTGTGTGTGTGTGTGTATGTGTGTAAGTGTGTGTGTGTCTGTGTCTGTCTGTCTGTCTGTCTGTATGTCTGTGTGTGTATGTGTATGTGTGTCTTTGTGTGTGTGTATGTGTGTGTCTGTGTGTGTGTGTCTGTGTGCGTGTGTATGTGTGTCTGTGTGTCTGTGTATGTGTGTGTGTGTCTGTGTGTATGTGTGTGTCTGTGTGTTTGTGTGTGCGTCTGTGTGTCTGTGTGTGTGTGTCTGTGTGTGTGTGCGTATGTGTGTGTCTGTGTGTGTGTGTCTGTGTGCGTGTGTCTGTGTGTGTGTCTGTGTGTGTGTCTGTGTGCGTGTGTCTGTGTGTGTGTGTCTGTGTGTGTGTATGTATGTGTATGTGTTTGTGTGTGTGTGTGTGTGTCTGTCTGTGTGTGTGTGTGTGGGGGGGGTGGAGGTGCAGTTATAGGGTTTAATTAGAAAAGCCGAATTAAAAGTGGAGGTAAGAGGACAGAATTCAGGAGAGGTTGTTAAAATCTCCAGCACAGACACAAATGGGATAGAGCATCTGTAAATGTTTAACAATCAAACTTCAAGCGCACTGGACAAATGAATGACAATGAGAAGAGGGGCGGTTAATGCAGAACTGAAGGGGTTACAACTGAATGCATGCTGTATAAGGAATAAGGTAAATGAGCTTGTGGCGCAGAATTAAATCGGCAGGTATGAAGCGGTGGGCATCACGGAGATGTGGCTGCAAGGGGATCTGAATATTTAAGGATATTTATCCTATCGAAAAGATAGTCAGGTGGGCAGAGGGAGTGGATTTGCATTATGAGTAAGAAATGAAATTAAATCAATAGTAAGAAACGAAGTAAGGTCAGATGGTGTAGAATCTCCGTGGGTAGAATTGAGGACCCACAAAGGTAAGGAAACCACAGTTGAAGTCTTGTACAGGGATCCAAAGAGTAGTCAGGAGCAGGAGCATAAGATACACCAGGAGATAGAAAAGATGTGTAGGAAAGGCAAAGTACAGTAATCATGGGTGATTTCAGTATGCGGGGAACTGGGAACATTGGACTGGTAGTGGTTCACAATAAAAGGAATTTTAGGAATGTTTATGAGATGGCTTTTTGGAGCAACGTCTGGTGGAGTCCACTTGCGAACAGATGATACTGGATTTAATGATGCAGGATTCGTATGGGAGATTCGGGTGAAGGTAAACGTCGGAAGCAATGATCATAACATGGTTGAATTTATTCTGCAATTTGAGAGAGAGAAGATAGAATCAAAGATAACAGTATTTCAGCTGAATAAAGGCAACTACAGAATCATAAGGGAGAAACTGGGTAGAATTGACTGGGAGAGGGGTCAAACATGAAAGACAGGGGAACAGCAATAGCAGCAGATTCCAAGATCAATTCAGGAGCCAGAGCAGAGACTTTTGCAGAGGAATAGAGGCATGGTACAGGGAGGATGAGACAGCCAGGGCTTACGTGGGAAGTCAGGGATTGCATACAAGCAAAAGAGCAAGCGTATAATGTGGTGAGGGGCAGTGGGAAACTAGAGAATTGGGAAACTTACAAAGACTAACAGAGGGCAAAATAAAAGACAGAGAAGATTACAAATGGAGGTAAGCTAACCAGTAATAGAGGGAGACTCTAAGTGGTTCTTTAGATATATAAAGAGCAAAAGAGAGACAGAAGTGAATATGAACCACTGGAAAAAAAAATGCAGGAGAGACAGGAGTGGAAAACAAAGAAATGAATGAGGAACTATGCATCAATGTTCATGGCAGAAGACACGAGTAATTTCCCAAAAATTGAAGAGAGTGAGAGGGCAGAGCTGAGTATGGTGATCATCACCAAGAAGAACACGCTAGAAAACTGAATGGCCTGAATCTGGATAAATCACCTGAACCATATGGACTATAACCCAGCATTGTAAGGGAGATAGCTGAAGAGGTAGTGAAAGTGAAAGTGGTAATCTTTCAGGAATGACTAAACTCAGGAAAGGCTGGAAAATTGCTAAAGTGACACTCCATATACTAAGGGAGTTAGGCAGAGGATGGAAAATTATAGACTGATTAGCCTAACCTTGGTTGTTGTTAACATACTGGAATCCATCATGAAGGATTGGATTTCTGAATACTTGGAAGTATTTAGTAAAATAGTGCAAAGTCAGCATTGTTTCATCAATGGGAGGTCATGCCTGAGAAACTTGCTGGAATATTTTGAGGGAGTAACGAGCAGATTTGTCCAAGGAGAACCAAGAAATATTATCCACCTGCCTCTCTAAAATCCTTTGATTAGGTGCTAGGCAGGAGGCTATTGAGAAAGATTAGGGTCCCAGGTGTTATAGTCAAGGTGCTAGCTTGGATAGATGGATGGCTGTCTGACAGAAAGCAGAGAGTGGGGATAAAAATGTCCTTCTCAGGATGGCATCCAGTGACAAGTGGTATTCCTCAATATTCAGTGTTGGAACCACAAATTTCGCTTTGTGCATTAATGGTCTACATAAGTAACTGAGGGCATTCTGGCGAAGTTTTCAACAGTGCAAAGAGGGAAAAGAGGGAGAGGTAGCATCGAAGAGGTGGTTCGGCTGCAGGAGGATGCAGTAGCACCCTCTAGCATCCCTCTGATGCTCGCCTTCCAGACCACCCTCAGGATACAGCGCATTATCCTCCGCCATTTCTGCCACCAACAGTCAGACCACACCACTAGAGATATACTTCCCTCCCCACCCCTATCAGCATTCTGCAGAGACCATTCCCTTCACGACTCCCTCATTAGGTTCACGCGTCTCCCCTCCCACACCCCAACAAGCCACCTTCTACTCCCGGCACATTCCCTTGCCATTGCAAGAGGTATGCAACCTGTGCCAACAACTTCCTCCTCACCTCAATCCAAGGCCCCAAAGGATCCTTCTTCTACATCAGGCAAAGGATATCCTGTGCATCCAAACACTTCTTCTACTCTGTCGATTTCTCCTGGTCTCCTCTTGGGAGACAGGTCGTCAACTTGCAGAACGGTTCAGTGAACACAACGAACAACCCCACTTCCCTGTGGCTGAATGCTTCACCTCCCCCTACCACTCCTCCAAGGACATGCAAGTTCTTGGCCTCCTCCACTGCCCCGTTCTGGCCCCCAGACGTCTGGAGGAAGAGCGTATTGTCTTCCACCTTGGGACCCTTCAACCATATGGTATCCAGCGCAATGTCACCAGTTTAATCATCTCCCCTCCCTCCACCTTATCCCAGGTCTAACCCTCCATCTGAGCACCGTCTGTTGAACTGTCCTACACGTCTATCTTCCTTCGCATCTATCCACTCCACCTTCCACTCTCACCACTCACCTTCATTTAGCCATCGCCTTTCAAGCTACGTTCCTCCCGGCCCCTCCCATTCATCTCTCAAGCCCCTTCCGCCCACCCACTTCATTCCTGATAAAGGTTTTGTGACTGAAACGTCGAATATCCTGTTCCTCATAGTCCGCCTGACTGGCTGTGCTTTTCTTTAACCACACCTTTTGAGTCTGATCTCCAGCATTTGTGGTCCTCACTTTGTCCTGCTGAAGGATTTGCACAGGTTAGGGGAGTGAGCAAAGAAGTGGCAAGTGGAGTATAACGTGGGCAAGTGTGAGGTCATGCAGTTGGCCAGGAAAAATAAAGACATAGACCATTTTCTAAATAGCGAGCAAGTTCAGAAGACTGTGGGAGGGATGGTGGTTCTAGTCCAAGGATCATGGAAGGTACACCTGCAGGTTGTCAGCAGTTGGGAAGGCAAATAAAATGATTCCATTTATTTCAAGAGGGCTTGAACATAAATGCAGGGATGTACGTCTGAGGTTCTAGAAGATTTTAATCAGGTTACATTTGGATTATTGCGCACAGTTTTGGGTCTCATATTTCAGGAAGGATGTACTGGCCCTAGAACATTTTCCGATGAGATTCACGAAAGTGGTCCCAGATAGAAAAGCTTAACATATGGAGAACATCTGCGGGCTCTGGGTCTATATTTGATAGAGTTCAGAAGGATGTTAGGAGGTCTACTTGTAACTTACAGAATATTGAATGACCTGGACAGGGTGGATTTTGGGAATATATTTTCAATGGAGGCGAGACTAGGACCCAGGGGGACAGATAAAGAGAAGACTGGTTCAAACACAGATAAAGACGAATCTCTTCAGCCAGAGAGTGGTGAATCCAAGGAATTCACTGCTGCAGAAGGCTGTCGATGCCAGGTAATTGAGTATATTTAAGACAAAGATGGATAGGTTCTTGATTGTAAAAGAGATGAAGGGTTACGGATAGAAAGTGGAAGAATGGGGTTGAGAAGCTTAACAGCCATCATTGAACGGCGGAGCAAGCTCAATGGGCTGAAAGGCCAAATTTCTGCTCCAATGTCTTCTGGACGTATGTTTAATATTGGCTCTCCTCATTCCCCATTGGAGATGTATCCTGGAATTTGATCTTCTTATAACTTATAAAGGGTAACATCCCAATACTGATGACTGGGAAATATCATGTTCCCTCCCTGGAATCTCTGCAACCATGTCCCCAATATCATAATCACACTGCAATTGAAATCCAGTGAATGGTACTTAATCGCAGTTGATTGACATCGTCAACATTAACTGCATGACCCTCACCTGCCCTCTCTGATCCTTGACTAACCCTCTGAATTCATATTCTCTGTTAACATATCCATGCCATTTGTCTGTTATAACTCATGCTGTCGTAGGCATATTTTCCTGTCAGATTATGGACTAGAAAAGTTCTCTCCATATTTGACTGACATTATAATCAGTGATCAGTAATTACAGGCTGCATGCTTCCAATTTATAGACAGTGAAACTTGGTTATGTTCTGACAATTCTTTGTCATTACTCACATATCCAAGGCAGATTGAATGATTACATGCAATCAATCTACCATCTCCAATATTTCTTTCCTGTGCCACCCCCACATGTCCAAAGCTAAATGAGTAAATTTTAAACGTTCGTTTGGATTTTAATGAAATCAATATTAAACTCAAAGGGCTTAAATTGAGCTATTTGTTCAGTGACTGTGATTAATGTCCATCTCCATGGATCCTAATGATCACAGTCGAGAGTTTCCATCGTTGAAAGATAAATGGGCTCTATGCAGTGTGTTATCCCATAGTTTGAGTCGGAACATCAATGACAGCATTAACAGGGATCAGCAGCTCGAGAGAGGGGGGAGGAGAGATCTGAGAACATTAGACAGGAACGTTACAATAATTGTTCATAATCTGAGGACCATGGATTGGAATGTTCCAACAATGGATCAGAATCTGTGAACATTATACTGGAATGTTCCAACAATGGACAGGAGTTTATCCTTGGGTCTTTACTGGCTTTCTCAGCCTTGGATATCATTAGCATATCGGATCCAGGATATCCTTTGGATTATTCAAGGTGGTTACTATCCCATCCTCGCGGTAGTTGGTGTTCCTGGTAAGTCGTTATATTTGTCTACAAAACCGGGTAGAACTGAATTTCTGCTCATGACCTGTACATTTTGGAATGTGCAAGTCAATATCTTCAGTTCCAAACAAAAATTCATTTCCTTATATATTAAATCTATCAAACTACGATTTATAAATTACTCACTGATATGCGAGAAGGAACCAGACTCTTCACAAACACCATAATCCATTTTGTCCTTCACAGATTTACATTTCCATGTCCTCCCCACTCACCAATCCTGTCCAATACCACCACCATGATCTCCCAGTCTCGTCCTCAGTTTCAGTGTAATATCTGAATAAATCATTTGGGCCTTTGTTCAATCCGGATGCAACAGTATCACGTTCCTTATAATCACATGTCCGTCACTAAATAATTGCTGTTGAGAATGTTTAACTTGTTCTCTGCACATAAGGGAAGATAGTTTATGGTGGTCAAGCCATTGACACATAATCTAGAGCCACAGACTAATGGTCTGTTGATATCTCATGAAGGAAATTAAAAGCAACCATTATCATGTGTTATAAAAATCAATCTGCTTGCCTCAAGTCATTTAGGGAAGTCAATGTGTCATGCTTCCCTCGTCAGGTTTCCGTGTGACTTCTGTGATGAACACGTGGGTGTACTGTACCTTTGAGAGAATTAAAAACCAACAATGACTGCCTGACAGCACCAAGAGTTCTGAAAAAGATATAATGTAACATTTCATTGAACTCCCGATTAGCTCATTGTCTTGAAACAAATTCAGCAAAACATTTTAAATTATACCCCAAAGTACCCACCTCCATCCAAATTTACATTTATCATATTGATAATCTTAACAGCCAATGATACAATCTAAGAATTTAGTGGTACAAGACCATGGAAAATTGAACAGTTAAGTGGAGAACTGCCAAGCTACCAACATGCAAATATTGCCTGAAAAATAGCTCTCCTATGGATACTTTTATTGATTAGTAACTGGTGAAGCAGAGTCCCCAAGAAGAAAGAAGACAGGAATATGGAGAAGAACCGAAAGCTTCCTGGTTTTGAGATAAGAAGTTTTGTTTCGTAAATCTTAATTAGGAGTCTTAATGGACTAGTATTGTGGAGGGTGAAGGTAAAAGACAGGTTAGAGGAAGAAGTTATAAGTCGTCGTTCATTTATTCTTCTCTGTTATACTTTAAGAAATAAAGTTTTTAATTTTTTCTTTAAATAGATGTGGACTCTAGAATTATCACAGATTACTGCATGGGATAAATCTTTTGTGTGTTGCTGGTTTTCATTAATCAGGAAGATTTATCCTGTGTTGTAACACAGCAAAACCCATAGCTATGTGTTTTACTCTTTATGGTACTGTGGAACAACTGAACCAGCCACTCAGTTCAAGATCTGCATAACATGCTGACCAGGGATTCATAGAAAAGAACAAAGGTAAAGATAGCTCCCTTTGTCTGCCTGTTTTCTGCATTGCTACATCTCATTTCCATTCAGGTACGTGATCGTTCCCTATTTTAGGTGTATTCAATTTCATTGAAATTCTCCCCGAGAGTGATGCACACCTCCATAAGTATCTCTGGTGCTGATTTTATTGATGCTGAAGT
Source organism: Chiloscyllium plagiosum (assembly GCF_037043375.1). NCBI lineage: Eukaryota > Metazoa > Chordata > Chondrichthyes > Orectolobiformes > Hemiscylliidae > Chiloscyllium > Chiloscyllium plagiosum. The sequence continues at coordinate 67,292,882 of NW_028270176.1, read as the reverse complement.
ACAGATGTCAGGGACTTATCAATTCCATGTCAGTCGTAGTGCATAGAGAAGGAATGGCTTTTTGTGGCACAGGAAAGAAATGGCGATGTCTAAGTGAGAGATAAGGTGTTTTTTGACAATGCTGGAGAATGTTGTTGAGGCAGTATTTGGGGTACTGTGGATAGACTTTCTCTCAAGATTCACCCGACTAATCCCAGGGATGATGGCACCACGAGCAGTGAGTGAAGCTCAGTGAGAGAATCAGAGGTGATTGCATTGAACCTCAAGGGAATGGACAATCACTCATGATGTTCTAAACAGACACTGATACGGTTATAAGTTCCATTGCTTTTTTATCACTCAGATTATATGATTCTAGATAGTTTAAGAGCCTCTGAGAACTGAGACAGAGAGAGAAAGTGGTGGGGGGGGGGGGGGGGGTGTGAAGAGAGAGAGAGAGAGAGAGAAAGAGAAAGAGGGAGAGAGGTTCAGGCTTTTGAATAAACTTTCCCAACATCAACACAGTTCAATTGGGCGTCATCCTGCATGGAATGTTATGTTATCCATAATCCCGACAGCAGCAACAATACCTTCATTATAAAAGAGTTAACTCTTTCCAGCATTGTAGAGAAAAGGAAAGTCTTTTTACGCCATAGGAAAGAAATGGAGATGTCTAAGAGGAAAAAAAGTTATTGTGATCATTGCTGAGAGTGTTGTTGAGGCAGTATTTGGGATACTGTGGACAGACTTTTTCTTCTTTATAAGTAATGATCACCTTGCCACAGAGAGAGTGCAATGGAATTTCACCAGACTAATCCCTGGGATTATGGTACCACGAGGAGACAGTGAAGATTAATCTCTGGCGTTGTGAGAGAATGAGAGGCGATTGCATTGAACCTTGGGGAGAGGGACAGTCACTCACGATGTTCTAAATAGACACGGATACGGTGAATGATTCCGTGGTTTCTTTTTTACTCGGGTTGCATGATTGTCGATAGTTTAAGAGCCTGTGAGAATATTCCCCTCACTCCACACCCAATCCCCATGTTGCATGAGAGAGACAGAGGGCCAGTCTTTGAATACACTCTCCCCACATTAATACTGCGCATTTGGTGCAGGGTCTTGCACTGAAAGTCTCCTTATCCGCAATCCCCACAGCAGCCACAATATCTTCATGCTAAAACAGTTAACTGTTCCCACCAGATTCTGACCGCCATGGACAACACGGATGTGTCTTCTCGGCGATGGGAAATGCCTCCTTGAGACTTAGCACAAATCATTTGGCTTCCCTCCTCATTGCCAGCAAAATATGGAACCATTATTAACATCATAGAGTCCTCTATCAGTGTATTCTCGATTTCATTGGTGTGTCATGTTGGAATATCAATGAACTCCTCTTGTTCCTGTCTAACTGTCTCGTGGGGATGAATATCCTCCTCCCGGTCGCATGGAACTCGTTTAAGGGTCTGATTGGTCTCTGCCTGCTCCTGTTTAACAGCTCGATGCACTGAACAGACCACTCTTCTTCCGTGTAACTGCCAGGAGTATTGAATGTGCTGTCACTCTTACTGTTCCTGAAGGCTAGCTCATGTGTGAAACCAGCTTGAGATGATGAATGTGCTCCACTTTTAACTGTGGAAATGTGCAATGTCTGGCTGTGCTGTTCCATAAACGTTACCGACACTTTATCTGCACAAACCGGAATGCTGTCCGGGTCTCGCTGCACCTGGACACAGAATGGTTCAGGAGCTGATGGGGGACAAATTGTTCTGAACATTCTGTGATCTTCAGTCATCATGCCTACTTCAGATCTTATGATGGGCAAATACATTGATGGAACAGCTGAAGATGTTTGTGCTGAGGAGGCTAACCTGAGGATCTCCTGCAGAGATGTCCTGGGACTGAAAGGATTGTTGGCGATTGACCCGAAACCTCTTTATTTGTGTTCTGAATGACCCCGCCCAGTGAAAGGTTACACCTGATCTATATTCAGCTCAAATATGTAGGTGGTACTGATGCCATCTTCAGTTAAATACTGCCTTGGTATCAAAGCCATTCGCTCATTCCTGAGCCCCTGTGTTCACCTCTTTTTCATATCAATAGGTGACGGTGTATGTTTAGGGAATGCTTTCCTCTCACAGAAGGTAATCACTGTCGGGGATTACCTGGGCTAGAGAGCTCGGGGAGCTATATCACTGAAAGCATTTGACGAGGAGGTAGATGGATTTTTGACCTGTCAAAGAGCTAAGGGTTGAAGAATTGGGCATTAAAGAGGAGTTACTGTCAACAGTCGATCAGCCATTATGTTATGCAATGGCTTGATCATCCGAATTACCTGATCCTGTTCCTTTTGTCCTCATATGCAGTAATTGCAAAGTTAATGGTTGTAGTTTTCCTGAATGTTCTTTTATTAAACGTTGCAATCAGAGAGAGTAAAAGTATTTCGTGAGTCATCTCTGGTTGAGGTATGGGGACTGTATTCATGGTGAATCTGGGTCTATAATATCACCAACAAATGAACCACAAGTTGCAGAGTTGAAACACTCTGTAAAGAGAACAGAGGCGTCTTTCGAACCAAATGATATTTTCAGGACTGACCAGCAGGAGTGGACCATTAGATACATTGTCACCGCTCCATGTGCTTTTGGTTACAGCAGCACGTTTCTGTCTGTATACCATTTTACTCCTTATCAAAAACAACTTTTAATAAATGCAGACATCTAGGCACCACAATCTTCATGGGAAAGGAATTTCCACTTGAACAGCCCTTGAGAATTCCTCATTTGTCTTCCAACAAATGTTGGAGGGTCACTGTGTCCTTTTCCAGTCCCACTCCTCCACTGGTTACACCCATATTAAATGGCTACTGGTAGTGGGATTTCTTTCTGGAACAGTGGGATTTTGCTGAATTCCCTTCGTTTCAGGCAGTGGTGAGATTCCAATGAACCCTCACCAGGAATCTTTCACAAGTGGTAAAGATGACGCAAGGATTTTATGTACTCACACTTTGCTATCTGGCGGAACAAAGTAAGAGAGAGGGAGCAATCGGCTGCTCCTTCTCATACAGGGAACATTTTTCTCCCTCTCTGTGTTGGAACATATAATAATGTCAACTGAACACCAAACTGGACCATGTGAGATCTCCTGGAACATTCTCTGGAAAACCAGATTATGGATTATATGCAGATGCGTCATTGCTCTTGTTGTACACAATGCTTTCCAATCGCAAAAAACGTCCCCACTTTATAATTTGAAGACATACTTACATGTGTCTGTGTAATTTGTAAATATTGGTAGGTGTCTTCATATTATGTGTGTTAATATCAATGCATCTTTTTCTTAAAGTTTATTCTATAGCTTTACTCTCCCTGACAGGAGATAATATGCATCCAGCTGATATACTTCTCAGAAAGTCATGGATGGTTCAATAATATTTCTCAGCTAAGATCAAAACTGATAATCCCCCATAACAAAAGGCCGGCATTCCAGGAATGAGTAAAGGGAAACCTCTTTGAAAATCTTTGAAAATAATTATACCTTTTTATTTTAGTTTAGGGGATCAATCCTGCACACAGTACATCAGGTGTGGTCTCAGCAATGCCTGTACAGATGCAGTAAAACATTCCTGCAATTACACCTGATATCTTTTTCCAAAAACAGCATCATTCCACTTACCTTCCAAATCACTTGCTGCATCTGACTTCATTTGATTCATGTCGCAAGAACATGGAAACCTCCTGTATCACAGAGTTTGGCAATCTCTCTCCATTTAAATTGTTTACCATTTTTTAATCTTTCATGTCAAAATAGACAACTTACGTTACGTTTTTTCTGCTGAAGGTTTGCTCACTAACCTTCCCTGTCTGTATCACCTTGCAGACTCACTACCTCCATTTGACGACACATTGAATGATCATCTTGGTGTACGAGCTAATTGTGCTCCAAACCACTCTCTCCGTTTCCTCCAGATCTTTGATACAGATTGTTGATCATTGATGTCCCCACAGTGATCTCTGAGGCACTCCATCAGTTACAGCTTTGCAGCCTGAAAATAAACATTTATCTCTACTCTCTATTTCCTGTAAGCGACAGCTTCCCTGTTGCTGTGTAGCAACTCAGGTGGGTTGAATCGCCTCCTCCTGGACTGTGTAGTGTACTGAACCAGCTGAATTACTTCATTCTATCTTCCTGTGTAATTCCTTAGAGAGGCGAAATGGTCTCCTGCTATGTCATTGTAACGATCCTGTCTGACAGAATGGAGTGGTCCCCAACCCTGTAACAGCATCGAGGGATGGATTGAGGGAACAACACATCGGGTAGGGACAGTAGTATATTTCTGTTACAGCCTCGAGGGAGTATTGAGGGAACAACACATGGGATCGGGGCAGAAGTTGCCCATTCGGCTGCACCATACAGAATGTTCATGGCTTATCCGAGTTTGTCTGACCATCCATTTCCTGTCTGTTCCCAATAAACACTGACCCTTCTGTCCAGTAAAGATCAGTCGAGCTCAGCCTTGAGTATCTTCAATAACCGAGTCTTCACTGCTCCCTGAGGATGAGGACACCACAAGTAGCACAACATTAATGTGAAAGGACGTCCTTATTTCATTGTGGGACTTATTTTAAAACTGTTAACTGAACATCAAATTACAACCTCTTTTCAGACATAAGGACAGAATAATTAGGAATAATTAGGAACATAATCCATTCCGGACTCCAAACCTATCCCACCTTCCCACTGACCCTTTCCAATCAAGTATGTATCGCACCCAGCCTCTGCTGCTGTCTCAGGAAGAGAATGCCTGATAGCATAATACTGCAGGAGAATGAAGGAAATGAGCAGATTGAGGCCTTTCAGCCTATTGAGTCGGAACCTCCGTTCAATAATTGTTTATATGTACCTCGACCTCATTCTTCTGCCTTCTCCCGAGAATCCCTGATCCCCTTGCAAATCAAAAACATATCGATTTGTGTCTTAATGACACTAGTGTCTGTGCCTCTGTGTATCTGTATGTGAGTAAACGTTTTGTGTGTGTCTGCATGTGTGTGTGTGCCTGTGTGTGCACGTGTGTCCATGTGCTTGTTATCTGTGTGCTTGCGAGTCTATGTCTGTCTGTCTGTGTTTCACCCTGTGTTTCTATCTGTATTTATGTCGATTTGTACGTGACTGTATATGTATTTGTGTGTTTATATGTGTATGTATACCTATCTCCTTGTAAGCATTGTGTGTGTTCGTCTGTGTATTCCTGTGTCCTCGTCTCTGTGCAGTGAGGTATCTGTGGGGGGTTTTTGGAAGTGAAAGTACTGTTGTTGGAACTGCCAGTGGGTTTAAAGTGAGAATTGTCTTTCAGTGAACATTGCTCCGTATCTGGTCAGTAAGATGTGGATGTTTCAGATTCTCCACACGAGGCGTCCTGGTCCTCTCCAGCTCTTTAAGAGTCCTCCCTACATGGAGGGGGGAGGGGAGTGAGGGAACGGAAATCGGGAACTCCACCACCCGGCTTGGCCCTTTCTACCCTATTCCAGGCTGTTTCTCCTGAAATGGGTGAAAGGGATGGAGGGAGAGTGGGAATGGGTGACCCTGCTGTTTGTGCTGGCGTAGGTGGAGGGAGTTGTGAGGTGTCTGGAATGAGTCAGTCGACAGTTTTGAATCCATATAGTATGATTAGTTGCTGTATTCAATAGTGAGAGTGGTAGTGCCTGAGCCTTTTTTTGGAGACAGAGCGTGAACCTTGTACGGGGTTAGGTGCAATAATAGATATACAGTGAGTGTGAGGGAGCAGAGAGTATATGGTAACTCTTATCCTAACAGAGTGAGGAGGATATTATTGCTTGTCCAGTATTGTGGGACATTTCTTCAGATCATCTTAGCGTCGAGGTGAGCCTCCCTGAATGTCTTATCCAAGTCTGTCACTAATAACGACACATACCTGTCCCTCAGGTTCCACAGAATCAGTTTCGCTAGAGTTTACAGATAGCAAGGAGAAGCAAATATTGGTGTGTTATATATCGAAACCAAAATCTGAGCATCATATGCTCTGGAAATTAGATAGGCAAGTATTGTGGATACCGCAGTCTTATTGAATGGTCTCAAGTTGTATCAAAACTGGTTTAACTAAGTGACTGTGGAAGCTGTGAAAAATAAGTTCCGTAAGTGCATATGAGGTGGGTTGAAGAGTATGTTGTGAAGCAAACGAGAGAGCAGGTTATTTCGGATTTGATTTTGTGTGGTCAGAAGGACGAATTGTTAACCTTGGTCTGAAGCAGCTTTTAAGGAATAATGGCATTTATAAGGTGCATTTTACAAGGTGTCTGCATACAATATAGAATGCTTGAATATTCGAGTCAAAGATTATGGAAGACTGGAGGCTAAAGTATCAAGAAATTGTCAGTGAATTTGGAAAGGACAATATAACATTCAGTGGGAGGCAAGTAATTTAGAGTCATAGAGCCCGACAGCACGGAGACAGGCCCTTCCGCCCAAACTGGTCCATTCCGACCAAACTGCCCATCCACGCTAAACCCATTTCCCTGCCATTGCCCCGTATCTTTCTAATTCTTTACTATCCATGTATTTGTTCAAATACCTTTTAAATGTTGTTAATATATCCGCCTCAACCACTTCTCATTCAATATGCGTACCAGCCTCTCTGTTAAAAAGTTTTTCCTCAGGTCCCCTTTTATTCTGTTCCCTCTGACCTTACACTGATGCTCTCCAATATGTGATTGCCCAAACCTGGGAAAAAAGACTGGGTGCATTCACTCTATCCGTGCCTGACATGATCTTATAAACTTCGATATGATCCTCCCTCAGTCTCATGCACACAAAAGTTAAAAATTCCTAGCTTGTCCAACCTCTTTCTATAACTCAGACTATTGAGACTTTGGCAACATCCTTGTAATTTTTTTTCCGCACTCTTTCCAATATAATAACATCCTTCCTATAGCAAAGTGAACAAAACTGAACATAACGCTACCAATATGTCCTCACCAGCATCCTGGATAACTGCAACATTACTCCCTAATTTCGATACTTCGTGACATAAACCGATTAAGGCCAGTGTGTCAAAAGCTTTCTTCACTATATACCTCTGAATCAACTTCTAGAGAACCATGCACCTGAATCCCAAGGTCCCTTTGTTCCACTACACTCCTTAGGACCTAACCATTCACCATGAAACTCCAAACTTGTTTTGACTACCTAAAATGCAAGAACTTACAATGATCAATATTAAAATCCATTTGCAAATTCTCAGCCGACTTCCCCAGCTGATCAAAGTACTGCTATAATTTCTGAAATTTCTGATAACCTTCCTCACTCTCCATGATGCAGCCTGCTTTAGTGCCATCTTCAAATTTACAAATCATGGCTGTACATTCTCATGTAAATCATAGATATATGTAATATGTAGTGGTCCCAGCATCAACCCCTGAGGCATTCCACTAGTCACAGGGCTCCAGTCTCAACAGCATGTTTCCAGTACTAATCTCTGCTTCCTACCATCAAGGCAATGTTGTACCTAATTTGCCAACTCCCCCTCAATTGCATGCCATCTAACCTTACAGAGCGTCATACCACGTGGAACCTTATTGAAGGCCTCACTGGGAATCCATTCAGACTACGTATACCACCCGGACCTCCTCAACCTTGCTGGTCACTTTATCAAAGAACTCCAACAAAATTGTGCTCCCGTGCTGAATTTGGTGAAGGGCTTTTGCCCGAAACATCGATTTTCCTGCTCCTCGGATGCTGCCTGACCTGCTGTGTTTTTGCAGCACCATTCTAATCTTACTCCGAATGACACCCTGTCTTTCCAAATGCATATATATCCAATCTCCCCAAATCTTCTAAAGTAACCTACGCACTAGATTTTAGGTCTTTAGTTTCCAGGTTTATCTTTGTAGCATTTCTTGAATATGGGCTCAGCATTCGCTACGCTCCAGTCGTCCAGCACCTCACTCATTGGCCAGCGATGATAGAAAAGAGCCAAGCAGTGCTCCCGCAATTTCTTCTCTCTCCCCTCCTGTCCTCCTGTGGTGTTCCTGAATATATCTGGTCAGGACCAGAAGTTTTTTTGAAATACTGCAAAGTCTGAAACATATGTCTATTTATTTCAGTTACAAACACCAAAGAGTGAGAAAGTGACTCAATGATGGTTAACATAACAAATTAGAAAATATGTTAATCATAGGAAGTGACTTAAGAGGAATTCCAGCTATTGTGGAAACCTGAGAATTCTCAGAAATTAACGATCCAAAAAAGGAAGGCCATGAAACTGAAAAGGAAATCAAAAAGAGAACAGACCTGCTAACAAACAGGAACACAAAGACTGCATCAATCTGTGATCTATATTTCAAAGGAAACAAAATAAAAGCAAGATCAAATGTGGAAATTTGTAATCGGGAGAGGAGAGGCTATTGTGGAGAACAGGGAAATGGCCAAGAAAACAACCAGTTACTTTGCATCTGTCTTCATGGAGGAAGATCCAGAAAATCACCCAGTAATACCAAGGGATCATATCGGACTCCTGGAGCAAAAGGCATAAAGTCAATTCATATCAGTAACAAGGTAATACTTGAACATGTATTGAGCATTGCTAAGTCTGACGAAACAGATGTACTTCCTATCAAAATGTCGGAAATAAATCACCAATTGTAGTATTAATTGCACTGTCGATGACTGTGTTTTATTTTCCTATACATTCTGCAGAGACCTGAAACTATTGTGGATAAACGTGAACCAAGCACTATAGATGAATGGAAGGGATCCAAACAGCTACAAAGGGAAAAAGACATAGTGTGGAGAACTGAAGACCAGTTCACTTGACATTTGCCAGGGAACTGTTGGAATCTATTACACAGGATGACATTCTTGCTATTTAGAAATTAACAGCAACAATGGAGAGAATCAGCATGCATTTCTGATAGAGAAATCATGCTTGATAAACTTCGGAATTGTTTGAAGTTGTTTCTTACAGCATAGATAATGGGGAAACAGTAGAAGTGGCATATATTGGATTTTCGGAAGGGTTTCTATAAGATCTCAGTGAGTTCGTAAATGCAATGAATGTGAAGGGTATTTGGAGGAATATATGTAAGTGGAAATTTGAAGTTTGGTTCGCCTTCATTTAAGAGACTCAGAACATTGATGTAAAGATGTAAAACTGTGTTCAGTTTTGGTGACCGAATCTCAGAAAGAATATACTGACCTGAGAGGAAGTGCAATGAACATTCTCCAGATTAATCCCTCAGATGGTGAGATTGCCTGATGAGGAAACTCGGCCTGTGTTATCTAGAGTTTCAAAGAATGAGAGGTGGGTCACAGTGAAATTTACAAAATTCACAAAACATATTCAGCTGGAAATTAACAGAACGCTTCCCTCGCAGTCTATTTCACATTCAAGGCAAATAATGGCAGGATCTGGGACAGGTCAGTTAAGACTGCAATAAGGAGGAAATTCTTCACTTGGAGGGGACTAACTTACACAGGGGCATGGAAACCTACTGGCAGGCAAGATTAGTGAGAATCTCCAGATATTCTCCAAGTCTGCCCAGCGGAGCAGAAGAACCAGGGAACAGGTAGGACTCATTAGTGTCTTGCTAAGTTGCAACCAAATCACCTTTAGTGGTAGGAGACAGACGATGATGGTAGAAGGCTGTTTGTGCGATTGGAGGGTCGTGTCCAATGGTGTACCACGGGGATCAGTGCTGTGTCTCTTAATATTTGTGATTCGGAGATGTTGGTGTTAGACTGGGGTGGACAAAGCTAACAATTGCATAACACCAGGTTATACTCCAAAAGGTTTATTCGGTGTCACGGGCTTTTGAAGTGCTTCATCAAACCGCACAACCACCTGGTGAAGAAGCAGCTCTTCGAAAGCTCGTGCCTCCAAATAAACCTGTTGGACTAGAAGCTGATGTTTTCTGATTTTAAACCTTTTCATAAAGGATGCAGCTGTGAATATGGACGAGGGGTGGGGGTGTGTCATAAGGAAGTTTGTGTTTGATACAAAGATTGGTTGGGTAGTTGGCAGTGAGGAGGAAGGTCTTATGTTACAGGAAGACACAGATCGAATGGTCAGATGGTCACATCAATGGCAGGTGGAATGTAACCCTGATAAATATGAGGTCATGCACTTTGGAAGAAGGAACCAGGCAGGGGAGGACTCAATGAATGGCAGCACACTAGGAAGCTCAGAGGATGCTTCTCCACACATCCCTGAATGTGGCTGGACAGGGTAACACAAAATTTGAGAAAGTGTACGGGAGCATAAACACAGCATTCTCACATCGGAGCATAAATTATAAGAGCTATGTGGAACTTTCTTTAGCCAAGATGGAATATTGTGTGTAGTTCTGGGACGTACATTATAGGAAGGATGTGATTGCGCTGGAGTGTGTGCGGAGGAGATTCACCAGGATGTTCCCTGAGATGGGGTATATCAGCTATGGAGAGAGGCTGGATAAGCACGGGTTGTTTAGTTTGGAGCAGAGAAGGCTATGGGGGACGTGAATCAAGAGGATAAGATTACGAGGGAAATGGACGGGGTGATAGACAGCAGCTGGTCCTTTTAATCAAAGGGACACACTTTTAAAGTGAAGGGTTTGAGTCTTAGTGAGGATTTGAGGACTGTTTTCCACCCAAAGTGTGTTGGGGTCTGGAATGCACTTCGTGAGAGGAAATTGTCATGGTAACCTCAAACCCATTAGAAAATACATGGTTGTGCACTTGAAATGCCATAAGATTCACAGCGACCGGTATTGTGTTGGAAAGTGGGGCTAATGTCGACCGTGCTGTATTTCTGATAGTACAGCGTCTGTGCTTCTGTGATTGTATGGCTGTGGAAGGTCAATCATTCAGTAGCTTAAGAAAGGAATTGATGGGTTTCTGAAGAATATCTTATCAAAGTGTATATGAGTGAACTTGTAATATCTTCTGAAAATACATCAACGGCAAAATTAATAGGAAAAGGTGCAACTTTCTTACAGTCTGATGCCAGATAATTGAGGACAGGGAAACAGTAGATCAATGGAGCAAATACTTCAGTTATGCCTTCACAGAAGAAAAAAAACAAAAATAAAATTTCCTTGCATACTTTGATGAGATCAATTGAATGGCAGCCTATCATTTGAAATGGGATTGGTTCAAACATATTGATCTATAAATGAACTTAAGCAGCATTTTTGTTTATTTCTGCGCAGCCTTCCGAGACCATGTAGGGCAGTGAGTTATGAACACGGAACTCAATACTGGGAATGGCATTGGCACGCTGTATACAGTGTACATAGACCCAGCAAGTGGGGAGCTGTAACATTGAATAGAATCTGGATCTTCCTGTACACCAGTCATTGAAAGCAATATTGCAGGAACAGAAAGCAGGTAGGAAGATAAATGGTTTATATACCTTCATTTCAGGGGGATTTAGAATATAGGAGTGAGGGTAATTTACTGCAACTGTACAGGGCCTTGGTGGGACCCCATCTCGAACATTGTGCAGTGTTGTGTGCAGTTTTGGTGTCCTTATCTAATAAAGGGCAAACCTGACATTGAGGGAGTGCAGTGAAGGATGACCAGACTGATCTCTGGGATGACAGGTTAGTTGTGGGAGCAGAGTTTGGGGTGACTGGGCCTATATTCCATGTGCTTTAGGAAAATGAGTGGCTTGTTGTGCAGCCCAAGTCTTCAGTCCTATTGCAGGAATGGGGTCAGGGCCCATTGCCTTTGTAGTATCTATTGTGTTCAGCTGTTTCTTCATGTTATGTACATCAAACCGAATTGGTTGAAGATTGGCATCTGTGATTTTGTGGGCATCATGATGAGGGTGAGGTGTATCATCGACTCAACACTTCTGGCAGAGGATGGTGCAGAAAAAAACTTACTTCTGTTTTACACTGATGTGCAGGTCTGTTCCATTATTTAGGATGGGGGTTTTTGTGGAGCCCTTTCCACCGTAATTTGTTTAATCGTCCATCACCATTCATGACTGAATGTGGTAGGACTGCAGGGCTTCGTTCAGATCTGTTGGTCAAGTCCGGTAGCTTTAATGAGTTAGCATCAGGTTAAGGATCATGTGATTCTGACTCTGACATGTTCACCCACACTCGTCACTGAGCCATAGATGGTGTTGATGGTAATGACAGACTGAGGTGTTACCCTGGCAAAAAGTTACAGATTGTGGTTTAATACAGGTCTGCCTCTCCTGATGCTGTGGTCTACAGCACTACATGAATACGCAGTTTCGAGCTGCAATACCTGCAATGCAATTCTGCTGTCTGTTCCCCAATTCTCACTGAGACCCATTCGCCCATCAGCCCTGCACTCAGTGACCTAACTTGGTTTCTGATGTGGAAATATTTCCATTTTCATACTCTCATTCTGCTGAACTGTTTTGTTGTCGTGCTAGCAGGATATATGAACACCAACTAGCCACCAAAAGACATGACCCACTATCACTCGTTTCCATACATAAAGACAAATAAGGACACCACGTTGACTGTGACAACACACACTTCCTAGGACAAAACTACGCACGAAAGTTCTTAGAAAAATGACATTCTAGCCAGACGTACATCAATAAACACATCAATTTAGATCCTATCTACCTTCCCTTGAACAAAAACTGGAAATGACATCACACACCTTAAGAAACCAAGACCTATAAATAGAAAGACGAGACATACCACCCGTGCGTCACCAGAGACTCTCACTGATGATGTTACCTAGTCATGGTGATGAAACATCTGAAAACAAACCTTCAAGCTCAGCGAGCTAACTTACATACTTATAAATGGGTATTTTTCTCTTAATTGTCGAATTTGGGACTTCTCTGTCACTCATGTATTAACAGAGTATGAGGCGAAGTGAGCTTTTCTGGGTATGTGATTGAATTAACAGGGGAGATCAATATCGCCATCATAACGGGTTGAGCGCTTGTCGTACAGGATTTGGACAGATTTGAACAGATTTGGGGTGCAAAAGGTCCCAGCAGATTCCATCACTTGGCATTAGTGACCTAGATCTTCAAATATAACAGGTGAGAAAATTCATTTAATTTTGTTTTCTTGTGGTTGGTTAAATTAAAAGAAATGGCTTTTAACATTACTAAAGAGGTTCTGAGGTTTGAAGATGATTTACAAATTTGCTGACAAAGTTTATAAAGACAAAGGAAGGGCATACTTTTAGAATGAACATGTAGATTAGAATTGGGTTTCACCAGAGACAAAAGGAAAGCTGTCACCATAATGGAGTTGGTCAAGCACTGTGGTGTATCAGAGAAGCAGGAAACTGCAGTCGAGTTAGAAACAAACTTAAATTGCAAGTGGAGCAATTGGAGTTAGAAGATAAAGAGAGAGACAGAAAGAGAGAGAGAAGATAGCGAAAGAGAAAGTGAGGAAAAAGGAAGGCGGGAAGAATTTGAAATTCAGAAGTTTGGAATTAGATAAGAAAGTTAAATTGGCAGAATGAAGATGAAGGGAGAACGTAGGGATGTATACAACTGTGTTAATACATTGCAATATTTCGGTGAGAAAAATGCCAAAATCTCTTTTATTTCATTTTCAAAATTGGCTCGGCAGATGGTGTGTCCAGTGAACATGTGGGTAATGCTAGTTCAGACTAAGATGGTTGGCACAGCTTGAGAGGTATGTGCAGCGCTGTCACATGAGGGAGCAAGAGATTATGCAGATGTCAAACAGGCTATTTTGAGTGCTTATGAATTGGTACTAGAAGAATATAGACAGCGGTTCAGAAATATAAAGGCGGAACCAGATCAGAGTTTTGTTGAGTTGGAAAGAAATAACCACAGTCATTTTGATAAATGTGTGCAGGCCTTAAAAATGGATAAGACCTGTGAGGTCCGATGGCAGATTATTCTGCTGGACCAGTTTAAAGACTCACTTCCAGAGACGGTAAGAACTCATGTGAATAAACAGGAAGTTCAAGAAGTGAGAAGCGCAGCAGAAATGGCAGTTAAGTATGCATTGATGCATGAGATGAAATTTAGCTTCTGGGAGGATTTTCATCCTGTTGAGGGATAGAAATTGGGAAAAGGGCAGATCCTACTCTACAAAACATAGAGTAAAGCACACTGGCAATAGTTTACCACCGGTGAAAAAGAAGCCCAAGGGGGTTGAAAGGTGGTGAAAGGACTCAGGTGCTCTCACTATAATGGAGCGGAACACATAGAATTACAGTGCCGAAGATTTAAGAAGGGCACTGGGAAAAGTTGTTTTCACTGCAGTAAGCTGAGACACACAGTGCTGGGGGTGGAAGGAAGAAACTTTGGGAAAAGATGTGGCAAAAGATTTTAAGCCAGTGGTATTCGTGAACCTGGTAAATGAGACCCTAAGTAGAGCCGAGGAGCTGCAGGAGAGTGCATAGCCTAGGCAGGGGCTGGGTTTGGAGTCAGTGCCTGATCTCTAGAAAGAATTTGCCTCCGTAGATAAACCTTACTAAGAAAAAATGGGGTGTGGGGGGAGGGCAAGAAGTTATAATTTTGCAAGATACGGGATCTGTTCAGTATCTAATAGTTGAGAAGTGAGGAGCCGGAAAGGCACAACAGATCAGGCAGCATCCGAAGAGCAGGACAATCGACATATCAGGCATAAACCCATCGTCAGGAATGTGGCGGGGGGACAAGTGCGCTGAAAGATAAATACTAGGGTAGGAGCTGGGCTGGCTGGAGGGTCACTGGGAGGGCGACAGGAAAATGTAGGTGGGAGTGATAGTGATATGTCGGAGGGGAAGGTGCAGTGGATAGATGGGAAGGAAGATGGTCAGTTAGAACAGTTCAAAAGGGCAGTGCTAAGTTGAACGGTTGGATCTGGGATGAGGTTGGGGAGGGGAGATTTGGAAATTGGTGAAGTCAATGTTGATACTGTATCGTTTGAGGGGTCCAAATGTCCTACCACCTATCCACTTCACCCTCGTCTCTGACCTGTCACCATCACCTATTGCCTACCTGCAGCTACCTATTGCCTTCCAAGCTACCTCCCACCCAGCTCCATCCCCACCCTCCTATTTATTTCTCAACCCCCTTCCTCCTCCCTTACCGCCCACTTTCCTGATGAAGGACTTATGCCTGAAACGTCAACTCTCCTGCCCCTCGGATGCTGCCGACCTGCTGTGCTTTTCCAGCCCTACACTTTTCAACTCTGATCTCCAGCAACTGCAGTCCTCACTTTCTCTCGGCCTTCAATAGTAAGGGATGTAAGTATTTTCACTCTTTCTGACATGTTACTCAACAGCGGGATAATTTGTGGAATGGGGACAGAAATTAAGCACTTCCTGTTTAACATTAGGTTGGAGTGCCAAGTCAAAGTTGGGAAAGTAACAGTGAAATTGAGTGGCAGGATGTCAGTTCCAGGAATACAGTTTGTTCTTAGGAATGATTTAGCAGAATCCAGGGTAGGAAAGACACCCCTTGTGGTGGTGAAGCTAAAGTAAGAACAGGGAACAGGGGAATTAAAAGAAAAATACCCAGGGATTTTTTTCCAGACAGTGTCGTAACAAGATCGCACTGTTATAAGTTACAACAGGAAGGAAAACCGAAAGAAAAAAACCAAGGAGTTGATGCACGGAAGTCTCAGGCTAAAGCATTTCTAGTGGCTGGAATGCACAAGGATGTGGTTAATTTTTGTTGTACATGTCATACATTCCAAATGGTAGGTAGGTCACAGGCAGTTATAAAACCAGCAGCTTTGTTGCCAATTCCTGTATTCGAAGAACCTTTCACGAGGGTTATGATTAGTTGTGTAGCTCCCATTTCCAAATTAAACTGGAAACAAATATCTGCTGATCATAATGGATGTGTCCACCAGATTTCCAGAGGCAATTCTATTACGGAGTGTTAAGGCAAAAGGGGAGGTGGAGGAGTTGGTAGCTTTCTTTATTCACTGTGGGATACACAGTGTGATTCAGTCAGACCAAGGGTCTCCTTTTACCGCTCAGCTGTTTAAGGACATCTTGGATAGCTTCGGCACACAGCAGTTTAAAACAAGTGCGTCCCATCCCGAATGACAGGAAGTCTTGGAAAGTTGGCATCAGATGCTGAATACAATATTAACGGCATACTGCCAGAATTACCCGAATGTTTGGAATAAAGGTGTCTCATTATATTGTTTGCCATTAGAGATGCCCCAAATAAATCTACTCACTTTACTTCCTTTGAGTTAATATTCAAGTATGAAGTGAGAGGTCCTTTGAAATTAATTAACTATAAACTGACAGGACCGAAACCGGAGATCTCACATTTGGATTATGTATCTGAGGTGAGGGAGAAATTAGAAGGAGTAGGTGAGTTAGCTAAACAGCACCTGAAGAGGACACAGCATGGAATGAAGCAGGTGGCAGATAAAAACTCTGAAACTTTGACGATTTCCCGTGGAGATGACGTGTTAGTATTGCCACCAGTGGTAGGAAATCCCTTCAAAGCCAGGTTTAGTGGCCCCTTTCAAATTAAAAAAGTGTTGAGTCAGTTCAACTATCTGGTAAAGATACCAAAGATGACTAAAAAAGTTCGAGTACGTCATGTGAATGAATAATGCTCCAGACACATTTAAGACTCAGGAACAGAGTTGTGGCCAAATGTACAAATTGTGCAGGTTATCTGTATGATGTAGTGTTCTTTAGCAAGTGATTGAAAGCTCACATGTTACAGTTGGCAGACCATGTTGAACGATTACAAGAAGCAAACTTGGTAATAAACTTAAAGAAAACAGAATTCTCGAAGGCAGAGGTGACGTTCTTGGGATATTACATTGGCCATGGAAGGTTGATCCCATGGAACACAAAGACGAAGGGCTTTGAGGAATTTCCACGACCATCCTCGAAGAAAGAGGTGCTTCCATTTTTGGAACTGAGTGGATTCTATCGGAAGTTTGTTGAAAACTTCAGCAGCGTATTGGCACCACTGCTGGATTTATTAAAGAAGAGCACAGAATTGTGGTGGACAGAACAATGCCAGGAGGCATTTGAGAATTTTAAAGCAGGATTAATCACTGCACCAGTTTTAGCTGAACCAAATATTTTGAAAACCTTTGAAAATTGCATTTGATGCTCGGGATATAGGGCTCAGAGATGTATTGATACAGTAAGATGATGATGGAATTGAATGGCCAATGAGCTAATTGCCGAAAAAACTCAATATCCACCAGAAAAAAAATGCGACATCTCCATTATTGAAAAGAATGATTAAGTTTCGCACTGGAGTGGCAATAATTTAATGTTTATATGATAAACAAATTGTCAGAGATGATCGTGGACAACGACAAACCTCTCGCATTTGTTTAAATATTTAAAGAACAGAATATGAGAGTGTATCATTGGGGTCTTATTTTGCCGACTTTAAACTTACAAAATGTACATGCTGTGGGTCCTAACAGGTGATAGCAGATGTGTTATCGCAGATTTAAATGAAAACATTTAGATAAGATTTGACTTATGGCAATGTTAATTATGTGTGCAGAATTAATATGTATGGTATAGCTGAGATTAATACTTTTGTAATTCATAATAATGGGATGAAGAATTAGAGGAAAAGAAATGAAGCCATCTTTTCATTCTACTGTTTCATGTTTATTTTTCCTGAAGGGGGGCGGTGTTATGAAGCCGAAATCATGTCCGGTCATTTTAGGACAGAACGGGTTTTGCTGACTAGCAAGTACAGCCATATATGCCAGCTTGAAGGTCGTTTATCACAAATTGCCACTTGACCTTTATCAGGTGGGTATGTAGGTTGAGAAATTGCAAATGGAGTTTAATATTGACGTGTGAGGTCTTGCATTTTGGAAACTCAAATCAAGGTAGGAGTTTCATGGTGAATAGGAGGGTCTTAAGGGGTGTAGTGAGCAGAGAGACCTTGGTGCACGGTTCTCGTAGAGTGGAGTCACAGGTAGACAGGGCAGTTAAAAAGGCTTTTGGCACATTGGCTGAGTGCTTAATCGGTAGAGCTGTGAGAGACGAAGAAATGGCGATGCTGAAACACGAGGAGTGGCAACGATCACTTATTTCCAAAGGAGTCATTGATAGGGTGAGAAATTCCATACTTTACTCAGGATTGATTGGTTTGATTTATTGCCACGTGTACCTCAGTACAGGGAAACACATTATTTATGAGCAGTGGAGGCAGATCATAGTAAGCAGGGCCATACAGATCATAGGGTGGAAATAGACTTCGACAGAGTAAGGCACACAGGTTACACTGAACAGGACAAGCACGAGACAAGATCAACATGAATAAGATCAGCATTATTTGAACTTCGAGAGTCCATTCATCAGTCTAACGTGACTTTCCTAATACTTATATGCCTTAATTAACTCTCCCCACATGAATGCGAAGTCTGCCGGTGGCACAGTGGTGAGCACTGCTGCCTCACAGCGCCAGAGACCTGGGTTCAATTCCCACCTGAGGCGACTGTCTGTGTGTAATTGGCACATTCGCCCCATGTCTGCGTGCGTTTCCTCCGGTTGCTCTGCTTTTCTCCCACAGTCCAAAAATGTGGGAGGAAAGGTGGATTGGCCAAGTTAACTTGCCCGTAGTGGTAGGTGAATGGGGTAAACGAAGGGGAATGGGTCTGTGTGGGTTGCGCTTCGGCGGGTCAGTGTGGAGTTGTTGCGCCGAAAGGCCTGTTTCCACTACTGTAAGTAATCTAATCGGCGTGTGAACCCGTACTGAACGTTTTGTTGTTCACAATCCCCAACAGCAGCCACAATGCCTTCCATCTGAAACAGGTTGCCATTCCCACCAGCTTCCGCCCTGCATAGAGAACACCAGGCTGTCACCTGGGAGATGCAACATGCCTTCTTGAGACTTCACACAAGACATATGGCTTCCCTCCTCACCACGAGTAAACCACGTCAAAGTCCCACGTGTGTATCATGAGCGATGGCGCCACGATGGTACAACATGGAGCAGTCTGTCTGTGCAGCCTCTGCTCCAATAGTTCATCATGTTAGAGCATCAATTAGGAGACAGTGAGGACTGCCCATGCTGGAGATCAGAGAAGACAGTGGTTTGCTGGAAAAGCACAGCAGGAGAGTCGACGTTTTGGGCGTAAGCCATTCAACAGAATCAGCATCAATTGCCTTATTCTGCCCCTGTGTAAGTGCATTGAGGTGGGAATGGTCTCCTACTGTTCCTATATAAGTGGCTCAACTGACTGAATAGCCTCCTCCTGTTCCTGTATAAGTGGCTCAACTGGCTGAATGGCCTCATTCTGTTTCTGTGTAATTGACTCAAAGGACTGAATGACTTCTTCCTTGTCCAGTTGGACATGGCCAAGGGCCGTATTGGGTTACCCCTGGTTCTTGTTTGACAGATCGATGTGCTGACAAGTGTGATGATGCTGCAACTTTAAGAGGTTATTTTGTCCTGGTTTCTTTTAAGAGAGAGATTGAACGAGCTGGCTAGTTAAGACCACTGGGTAAACAGTGAGGGAGGCCTTGGGTTTATTTTAATGCAGCTTGAATGGGTGTGGCTAACTCTCACAGATTAGGATCTCTGGGGTTTGGTTTCTCAGCAACATCAGAAAATATTGGGGTCTACACAGAGTTGGAAGCTTCAGGGAATGTCTCCTGGCTGCTCCTCTCTCTGAATTTTCTCTTGCTGCTGTTTTTAATTCCTGGACTGGAGAAATATTTGTGACATTCTGTGTCTGAATATTCCTTTTTGCCAAGGGCTGTGTTTATGCGATTTTCCTATATTGGAACAGTTCATTAGTAATCGCTCCACGATTGATTATTCTGTTAACTTGTCCAATAGAAGTAGGTTATTCTAAATTCCTCTTTCCTTGGTTTCATTTTATCTTCCGTGTTTAAATAAATGGTGTTTGCTTCACACCGATTAGTTTGACTATTCACATTGCATCTGGAACGGACAGTTTACATTTCCTTTAAAATACAAAAACATTAGAGTCAAGGCTACCGCCTTCAAATATTTTCGAGGGGCTCTGGTGTGGTCCATCACACTAGACTCCTTCCCTTCCTGAGTAATAGGCTGGAGACACTGAATGGGCTGTCCCTGTTCTACTCTAATACTGTCAATGGGCTGAATGACTTCCGCATATTCCTGTGAAACCAGCGCGAGCTGCTGAATGAACTCTATTTCACTGTGGCAATGTGCAGTGCGAGGCAGTGCTGTTGCATGAATGTTACAGACCATTTAACAGCACAAACCTGACTGGTGTCTGGGTCTTGCTGCACATGGACAGAGACCGGTTCAGGAGCTGACGGGCGACAAATGTTCTGAACATTGTGGAACCTTCAGTGACCATCCCCACTTCTGATCTTATGTTCCGGAGGGTGGGGTCGGGGAGCCATTGATGAAACAGCTGAAGCTGTTTGTGAAGAGGAAGCTACCCTAAGGATCTCCCACAGACGTGACCCAGGACTGAGATAGCGAACATCTTCCTTTATGCCATGTTTGACTCCAAACACTGGACAGTTTACTCTGATTCCCATTATGTACAGTTTTGTTAAGCTCCTTGATGTCAACAAAAGCCAACCACTGCCTTGATATCAGGGCCAGTCATTTTTAACCTGAACCCTTGAGCCAACATCTTTTGTCCATATCAATAAGCCATGGGATAGGAACAACATGTGTTTTCTTCAAACAAATGGAATTGCATGTCATGGTTTCTCTTCTCAAGAATGTTAGGGAGCAAGATGACTGAAAGTATTTGAAGAAGAGGTAGATGAATATTGACCTGACAGAGAGTTGAGGGCGATGAAGAATTCGGTATGAAAGAGGATTTGAGACCAAGAGCAGATCAGTCATGATCTTAGTGAAGGGCAAGGCAGGCTTGGGGAGTGAACGACCTATCCCTGTTTCTGATGTTCTCACATTCTGTTATTGGAGGGTTAGTGGGTGTTATTGTCATAAATGTGCAATTACTGAATATTGCAGTCAGGGAGACCAGATGATTTTGTGAGCCATCTCTGGTGAGTATATTGGCTGTATTCAGTCAATCTGCGTCTACAGCATGACCAACAAATAAAGCACAAGTTGCGCAGAGGGGAAGCTCTGTGAAGAGAGATGAGGGGCTTCTTTCATAACTGTGCCTGGATTTTCCAATTACATTTCCCAAATCACTTCAAAGCGTGTGTGACAGTCTTGAGATTCTGAATGGTCTGCTCTGTTTCTGTGCACCAGATTATAGGATAAGTGGCCTCCAAATGTCCCTGTCTAGCAGGTATGAGGGGGTGCATGGAACACAGAAACATGGGACTGAGGAGCAGGAGTGGGTCATTAGATACTTTGAGGCTTCTCCACCAGGAACTACGATTGTGGCTGATCAGGTTGTGGACTCAGCCCCACTTTCCTGTCTGTATCCCAACATCCGTGACTTACTTCCCTGTCAAATATTTAGTAACGCAGCTTTCAATCAATGTGAACATAGGGGCACGATAAACTTCCAGTGAAGAGAATTCCCACTTGAAAGGTCATTTTAGAATTTTTCGTCATCCTTCTTATAGAATCAGAGAGTCATGCAGAACAGAAACAGACCCGTTAGTCCAATCTGTTCACTCCGATCAGATATCAAATATGATCCAGTCCCATTTGCTAGCATTTGGCCAATATCCCTCCTCTTTCAGATACTTATTAAATGTTCGATTGTAGCCGCCTTCAGCACTTCGTTTGACAGCATTTTGTGTACACACACCACTCTCTGTGTGAAACATTTATCTTCAGGTCCATTCTCAATCATTTTCCCTCTCCCCTTCAACCTATACCTCTGAATCTGGTCTCCCCTACCCTGAAGAGCAGAACGTGGCTGTTCAGAATATCCATTCCCCTGATGATTTTATAAACATCTATAATGTCACCCTTCAGCCTCTGACACTCCAGGGAGAAACACCTCAACCTATTCCACCTCTCCCTGGGACATCTGTGTAAATCTTTTCTGCAGACAACCGTGTTGTATGCAAATTTCTTAAAACGGCCTTCCCAACACGGTGTACAGATGCAACATGCCACCACAAACCCTATACTCAATGCTCTGACTGATTAAGGCAAATGTGCCAAATATGTTCAGCACCACTCTGTCTACCTGCTACTCCACTTTCAAGGAACAATGTACCTGCAGCCCTCGGTCCCTTTGTTCCATAACGCTCCCCAGGACCTTGCCATTAAGTGTATAATTTCTTCCTAAAATGCAAAACCTTATATTTATCTAAATAAACTTCATCTGTCACTCCTTGCCCCTTTGTCCCATCTAATTGTGGTCTCGTTGTACTCTGAGATAATCTACTACACCACATTTCTGATGTCATCTGTAAACTTACTAACTATGGCCCCGATATCCACAACTAAGTTCTTTCCATAAATGATGAAATGCAGTGAACTGAGCACTGATTCTTGCAGCACACTGCTGCTCACAAGCCTCCAGGCTGAAAAATATCCCTCTTCCTTAGCCAATTGTGACTAGCTTCTTCTGTGTCCCATGTGACCGAACCTTTAATCTGTCTACCAATTGGAATGGTATGAACACCTTGCTGAAGTCCATATAGACAATGTCTACCAAATTGCCTTCATTAATCTTCTTTTTTGCTTCTTCATAAAACTTAACCAAATTAATGAGACATGATTTCCCATGCAGAAAGACACGTTGTCTACCCCGATCAGCCCTTGCCTTCCCAAATGTATGTAAATGCTACCCCTCAGAATCCCGTCCAATAACTTCCCCACCACTGACATCAGGCACAGCGGTCTATAGTTCCCCGGCTTTTTGGGTCACTGTTACCTTTTCTCGTCCCACTCCTCACTGCTCACAACAATTGTTAAATGTGACCAGGTTGGTGATATGGCCGATAATATTGGTCTCAGACTGGGTCAGGGTCAGTTTTAGGAACAAGTCAGGCTAGTTTCTTTGGTCTGCTCAAATAGCACCTTTATGATCCAGAGCAATGTTACTCAAACGATGATGGAAAGATGAATGGCAAACTGTTTGGGTATTGCAAATATATAATCAATATTTCCCTGTTTAAAATGCTGAGACACACACACATACACACACAATCTCTGCAATTTGAAGTTTAAAGAACTTTGTCCAAATATTAGTGTAACTTATGCCAAAAGGAAAAATTGAGAGATTATCCAAAATGTGATTCGGCTTCTGAAGATATTCTACTCACACAAGCTGCTAGCAATGGGATTTCATCCTGGGACAGTTGGATTTGGCTGAATTCCCTTTGCATTAAGCAGGTGAGAAGATTCCAATGAATTCTGGTCAGTAATCACCCAAAGGGTAGCACAGTGGCTAGGTGGTTAGCACTGCTACCTCACTGCACTAGGAACAGGGGTTCTATTCCAGCCTCTCGGGTGACTATCTGTGTGGGGTTTGTACATTCTCCCTTTGACTGCGTGAGCTTCTAATAGGTGCTCCAGTTCACTCCCACAGCTCAACTGTGTACATTAGGTGGATTGGTCTTGCTATGTTGTCTGTTGTATTCAGGGATTTCTAGGTTAGGTGCATTAGTTAGAAGTAAATCTCAGAAATGGGCCTGGCAAGGTTACTGTTTGGAAGTTTGGTATGGACTTGTTGAGCCGAAGGGCCTGTTTCCACACTGCATGAATTCTTTAAAAATGAGAATGGTAATGATGACCGTATAGGTATTTTTATTTTAGCTCACACACATTGCTGTGATAAGGAATAATGAGGGAGAGAGAGAGTGTAATAGGCCAGTCCTTCTCAGGAAGATTACATTGTCTCCCTCTCTGAGTTGAATGACACAATAAGGTCATCCTCTCCCAAACTGGATCATGTGAGGTCTCCTTGTATAATGTCCAAAATATGTCTCCATCATATTCCCTGTTCCATGTCGATACATCATTGTTGCCATCTCGCACAGAGCCACACCCTTAGCAGAAAATGGTCTTGGGCAATTTGAAGATATGTTTATATGCCCCTGCGTCATCAAAAAATAAAATATTTAATGTATTTAGAATACCTGTGTTAAAATGAATACATTTTTAAAAGAAATACAAAAATTGCTGGTAAAGCTCAGCAGGCCTTTCAGTACCCAGATGCCTTTTTCATGCTGCAGTTGTACCAGCCTCCACCACTTCCTCTGGCAGCTCATTCCATATGCACACCACCTTCTGCGTGAAAAGGTTCCTCTTAGGCCTCTTCAAAACCTTTCCCCTCTCACTTTCATCCAATGCCCTCTAGTTTTGAACGCCCCTAATCTGGGGGAAAACCCTGACTACTCACCCTATATATGACCATTCTGATTTTATAAACCTCTACTGCTGCAAGATGTGACTCTAATCAACACGAATAGCTATGCTTTCAGTCATTCAGGTCCTAAATTATGAAATTCAATTCTGACACTTCTTTCTCCATCAGGTCACAATTCTACAACCAGTTTAATCAGTATGTTCAGATGTATCATGAGACACTTCTGTGGGATTTACACCGAGACCTTTGTGCTCGGAGGTAGGGACACTAGCATCACTGGGCAATACCCATAAAGCTGTAACATTATTCTCCTGTGTGTTTGTTCATCAGCCAGTTCTGACATGCTGTGACATACCTCTGCAACAGGCAGGACTTGAATCCAGGCCTTCTAGTCCAGAGCTAGGAACACTACCACACATGTTCAGGAGTTAAAATCAAATTCAGAGTTCTGGTTCAGAGCCAGGGACACTACCCACTACACTACCATATTCAGATTTTGGGTCATATTTTAAGTGCCAGTTTTCAGCTCAGTGTGGATTCATTATAATCAGATTACCATTACTGAGCTACACAAAACACTTTGTATTGTTAAACAAATGCAAGATATTTGTCTCAACTGTAGGATATTGAGTGCACGTGCTGTGCTATCGAAATTAACTATGAACGTCTTCAATCGCTATTATCTGTAATCTACAATATTAAAGAAAGAAATCCTGCAGTCACAGTCTGCCCAATGAAGGATCTCGAATAGATTTTTATCACTGAACACCACAGACAACGAAAAAGCATAATTTCCTGTCCCAAAACACCGATCACTATTACCCACTTCTAACGAGCGACTGCCCTCTTCCTAAAACAATGAAATGACATGAGGCCGCTGATTACTGTCCAGCCTCTCCTCCCCATTGACAGTGTCTGCAATCTGTCCCTCCTCCCCCAAACCACACAAGGCAACCCAAGCTCATCGTCTTTGTGAAACTCAAGGCCGGAGTGTGCAGGCATCCTGGAGACGGGGAGGATATTTTAAAGGGAGAGAGTGAGGAGGTGGTAATATCACACACTGGGCTGAGGGGTGGCATATGGAGTTTAGTTTGGATTAATGCGAGGTATTGGATTTGGTAAATCAAACAAGAGCAGGAGCTATACAATTAAAAGTAGGGCCTTTGGCAGTGTTGGAGAACAGAGACCTAGGCCGTCAGGTATAATTCGTTAAACGTTGCATCTCAGCTAGATAGTATGGTTAAGAAGGTGTTTAACACACTTGTCTTCATTGGTCAGACCTTTGAGTATTGGAATTGGAACGTTATGTTGAGGTTGTACAGTATATTGGTGAGGCCTCTTCTGGAATACTGTGTCCAGTATGGTCATCCTGCCCGCTCATTCCATAGGCACACTACCCTCTGGGTGAAAAAGCTGCCCCTTAGGTCACTTTTAAGTGTACACCTCTCACCTTAAACCTGTACCGTCTAGTTTTGGTCTCCCCACCCATAGAAAATACCTTGATTATACTTTGATATTACTGACCTTGATATTATTAAGCTGGAGAGGATTGAGCAGACATTAACCTGGATGTTGTTGGGAATGCAGGGAGTGAGCTATAAGGAGAGGCTGGATAGACTGGGACTCTTTTCAATGGAGAGTATGAGATTAAGGGGTAACTTTACACAGGTTTATAAAATAATGAGGGGCACAGATAAGCTGAAGGGCTGATGTCTTTTCCCTACAGTTGGGAATTCAAAACTGAGGGATACGTCAAGGTGTAAGGAAAAAGATTTACAGAAGTCATGAGAGGTAATTATTTTAGTCAGAATCTGGCTTATGTGTGGAATGAACTCACAGAGCAAGTGTTGAAAGCAGGGACAGTTACAATGTTTGAAGGACATTTAGATCAGTACATGGATAAGACATCAGTTTGGATAGTGCTGTGACCAGCTGCCCTCTCCCTCCCCCTCTCTGAATGAAACTCTGTTGGTGTTCACCCTCTGCCAATGCCTGTGCAGTGGCGTGTGGAGGCCAGCAGAGGGTGGCATTGCATCACTTTAAGCATCACAGAGACTGCCAGACCTGCCCGACACAGAGACACAGAGATACACACACATGGGAATAGTTAGGACACGATGTGAAGCTCATCTGGTAACTTAAATGAAACATAAAAAAATGCTCAATTCGCCTCGCAAACTGTTAAAATATGAGTGACAGAGAACTCCCAAATAACATCAATTTATTTTTTAACTCTGAAAGTGAACATTTTACATCAAGCATTCTGAATTCTGAGACCCCCTTTGTCTTGACTGCTTATTACCCCACTCCAACTCTGTAATGATATACTGTTTCAATAAGACACTTATTAAAATTGCACTCATTGAATTTCAAAATCACAGAGCAGCTGTTGTTTGTGTGTCTTCTTGTGGCCAAAGATCCCCCTGTGTCATCTTCTTTGTTTTTACTACGAATACGTTCCATATGAAATGGTACCTTTGATAGAGAGTGTTTCCTAATCTCTTGGATCTGTGTTGATGGCATTTACTCTGTCTGTAATTTTCAAAATGTCTGCATTTTTAATATGCACGACGTCGGATCATCTCATTGGTTCAACTTCCGAAAACGGATACATTCAAGCTTGATTTGGTTTTAGTATCCTGTGGCATAATTTAAACTGATTGGTAAAATTCGACTTGTTGTCCAAGGAGCAAACATATCAGGGATCTATTTCACAGCCAAATGTGACATATTTTCAGTAATCCTTCACACTCTGGGTCTGTCATCCTCTCATATTACAGGTGCTTGGAAGCTCTCAGTTCAGAACAGCTTTCCCTCTCTCTTAAAGGTACATACACACTTTCATGACATTAATACCCTGATGTCAATACAGACACTTGGAGCCAATCTGGAATTCTCTTCTCTAGGTTTGTCAATATTTCATTCACTCCGTCTGGTTTGTATCAGGATTTTTGTTGCTCCATTGACAGCATGTCATTATTCGACTCTGTCCGTGGGAATATAGCGGTATTTCACTTGCTCACACTCGTGAGTGTCGCAGAATTTCAGTTGTTGCATGGGAACTGTGACGCTATAACAATCTCAATGTTTGTAGATGGCACCTAACCTGGAAGAATTGTAAAGTCTATGGAGGACTGTGTGGAACTCTAACAGTACAATCACACGTTGGTGTAGTGTTCAGGTGTAAGGCAGATGGGGATCAGTGCAGAGCAGTGTGAGGTGATGCACTTTGGTAGGAAAGACAATGAAAGACAATATAAAACAGGCTGTACCATTAAATAGGGGGTGTATATGAGCACAGATTGTTGAAGATGTCAGGACAAGTGGGGAGAGCAGTAACTATCACAGATTAGTTTCAGTATCCGAGCTGTTTACAGGGGGACGTGTGGAAGGGAGTCTCCGTGCACCTTTCCTGGGAGGTGGTGGTAACGATGTGATTTGAGCCCACCCTCCTGCCCACCCAGACTGTGGGGATTCCATTTGTGCCAGCTCGGCACAAAAGGGAGATGGCATCAGTGCCACGGCTTCTAAGTTGTGCCGGGGGGAAACGGAACTGCCAGTGGGTTTAAAGTGAGAATTGCCCTTCACGGAACATTGCTCCTTACTCGGTCGGTGGGACGTGGATCTCCACACGAGGCGTCCCGATCCTCTCCGGTTTCTACCAGGGTCCTCCCCACATGGCGGGGGGAGGGGGGGGAGGGAATATCGGGCACTCCACCACCCGGCTTGGCCCTTTCTGTCCTATTCCAGGCTGTTTCTCCTGAAATGGGAGAAAGGGAGGGCTGGAGTGAGGGTGGGGGTGGGTGGCCTTGCTCTTAGTGCTGGTGTAGTTGGGGGACGGTGTCGTGGTGAGGTGTCCGGAGGGAGTCAGTCCACAATGTTGTATGTATGCAGCATTATTAGTGTAGGGGAGTGGGGTAAAGTGGAGGGAAGTGGGGGGGGGGGGGGTGGTAGTCGAAGGTGCTGCATGCTGTAGTGAGAATGGTGGAGCATGAGCCTTGTTCGGGGGTCGGTGCTATAACAGATATACAGTGAGTGTGAGAGAGCAGAGAGAATACGGTGACACTTACCCTGTTAGAGTGGGGAAGGTTATTGAAGCTTGTCCTGTATTGCTGGGCATTTCTTCAGACCGCAGATGCTGCACTGAGGTAGGTGGTGAGCTCATACCATGCTTGGTGGGTCTGGTGGTATGGCCTCCTCTGGAAAGAGAATGGTCTCATTCTGTACTAGCTCATCCACCAGCACCTCCGTGCCCCTGACGACAAACCGCGGTGTAATTGCCCATGATCTTCCATGCTCGAGGTAAACTGTGCAGGGCAGCTCCGAACTGAGAAAGCTCAACCGTGTGCCCATTGGCCTTTTAAAGGTGGCACCAGTGCCAGGGATCACGGAATATCCAGGGGCATCCGGGCGATGTGAGTACTACCCGCCATGATGGGTGGGAGAATCGGCCTGGTATTGAATGAGAGAGATATCATGGGGTGGGCTGGGTAGTTAATGAGGTGAGTCCGATACAATAGCACCAGGAAACTATCTCAGCCTCGTGTGGACGATCCCTCTGTCACACTCAAGGAAAATCAAACAAAGATAAAGTATTGTTAGAATCTGCCCAATGAGTCTTAGATTGGGTTGAAAACAATTCCAGTAACAAAGATGCAGAACAAATGCTCATCTGACCTCACACCAGTATCCCTTTTTCCCATCTTTCCTGGGAAGACTGGTTCATGTTACAGGATGTTATCGAAGTGTCTACATTTCAGCATTCTGAAACCTGGGAACACATCCTTCCATGACACTGTCTCTCTGACTCCCCATTTTTGTCTATAAACCAAACCCCTCCCATGTGGTGATATTTAAACTGATTCCCCCGCCATCTCTCTCTGGCAGTGATGTTCACACCCACAGCACCCCCTTGTCCGGGCAACAATTGGGGATATGGAGCTGTGAATGGGTGGGAGCTACACAACCTGTCACTTCCAGCACGGGCTGCAAGTTTCCCCATACTGCGCGGGGATCTAGCACGGTGTTACTGAGGAATGCAGTGGGTTGGTGTCGAGAGCTTTACATGACAGGAGGGTAACTTATCCTGGTTAACAGATCAATGCACTGGGGTGGTGTACACAGTCCTACATGCTGGGAGGGTAAATGCTCCTGGTTTACAGATCAATGCACTGGGGTGGTGTACACAGCTCAACATGCTGGGAGCATAACTGTTCCTGGTTGACAGGTCAATGCACTGTGGTGGGGTACACAATTCTACATGCTGGGTGTATAACTGCTCCTGGTTTACAGATCAGTGCACTGGGGTGGTGTACACTGTCCTACATGCTGTGTGGGTAACTGCTCCTGGTTTACAGATCAATGCACTGTGATGGTGTACACAGTCCTCCATGCTGGGAGGGTAACTGCTCCTGGTTTACAGATTAATTCACGGGTGATCACTGCACAGGTCGCTGTGCTGGTCAGGCTATCTGGTTGAGGTTTATAGATAATGCAATGATGTTGTCAGTGCAGCTCCCCATGTTGGATGGATAAGTAGCCATTGCACAGTACATCATGTTGGTGGGATGGATAGTGGGGAAATGTGATGGACAGGTCAAGGGCTTCCCGGAACATTCTGTCCCCAACATTCTATAACTGACATTCCCCGGAACGTTCTGTCCCCAACATTCTATAACTGCCATTCCCCGGAACGTTCTGTCCCTGACATTCTATAACTGACATTCCCCGGAACGTTCTAACCCCGACATTGTTTGTGAATGGCCGGATGTCAGTGAATTGAACAAATGATAAGATCCCGATGGAAGAGATCCCGTTCCAGGGAGAAGGAGACACTGTTCCGAAGGCCCCTCAGGCAGTTAAAGGGGTGAATATGTTTTCCCTGCGTTTACATTTCTACACGACACAGGATGGACCACAATTTAGACCAAGATACAGGAATTCCCAAACTCCGTTTGTCTTTCGGGAACTGGGAGAGAATCCTTCAGGACAGCAACGTTTCCAACCTCCGTATTAGGAACTGGGAAGGGGTGACCTTTGTCTGCTCTCGAGTGATCGACTGTGTGGGAATGTTCTAGAAACCATCTGTCCTTATGGATGCGTCTCTGTGTGTTTGGGGAGGGAGGATTTCTTGTGGTTTATGTCACATTTTTGTCAGTAATTCCCACCTTCCCATTTGTTATTCCAGATCCAATTATTTTAATAAATCCCTGAATACAGGAACCTATTTGAAAATCTCACTGGGTCCCTGATCAAACGGGTCCCTTTGCCTCCAGGCTGATGGATAATGGGTTTGTTTTCCTTCCTCACAGTTAACGTAGTGACCATCTACGTCCTGCTTTATAAAGATTGTGGATTGTCTCCATGTGTCAGACGTTACCTGGGGGCCATGGCAGCGGCGGATCTCCTGGTCATTATCCTCGACCTGATACTGAGACACATTCCCATTGTTTATCGGAAACAGTTTTATTTCCTGAGGAACTCCGTCCCCGTGTGTAATATCCACGCTGTCCTGCTTTATGCAGCCACTGACTGCTCTGTCTGGTTCACCGTCACTTTCACCTTTGATCGGTTTGTGGCCATTTGCTGCCAGAAGCTGAAACGTAAATATTGCAGCGAGAAAACGGCAGCTGTGGTTCTGGGAGCAGTGACTGTGCTGAGCTGTTGAAAGAACATTTCCTGGTATTTTATGCTCATGGCTCAGTATTGGCTGCGGAACCGCCCGTGGTTTTGTGATGTAACAGCCGCTGTTCGATGGTCCATTGTCTGGGTCACAATCGAGTTCCTCCACCACATTCTAACCACGTGTGTCCCATTTCTCCTGATTCTGCTGCTCAATGTTCTCACCGTCAGACACATTTTAGTGACCAGCAGAGCCCGCAGGAGACTCCGCGCTCACACCAATGGGGACGCTCAGTCTGACACAGAAATGAGAAACCGAAAAAAAACCCGTAATTTTACTGTTTATGATCTCGGCCAATTTCATCCTGTTATGGTCAACTTTAATGCTGTATTCTATATGGAGACGGATGGATGATATTGTGGATACCCCTGTGTATCTCCATCGCTTTGTTAAGGAATTGGGCTTCATGCTGCAGCTCCTCAGTTGCTGCACAAACACCGCGATTTATGCTGTGACCCAGACTAAGTTCAGGCAGCAGCAGAAGAATGTGCTGAAATGTCCCTTCATCCAAATCCATCAATCAATCAAATTCCCTCATTAATCAATCCGTCCGGGATTTTCTCATTTCAATTCAGTGTTTCAGCGATGAAGCAGCCTGTCGTTATGGTAACAGACTGAGGGTAGCGCTGGTTTTTCCATTCTTAGCCCACAGCGGGGTAACAGGGAAACATTTCAATGTTTCCCACAAGTCAGGGGCCAGTGAGAAAAGGCACCATCCGACTGACTGTATCCATCACTTCCATTTGTAAACAATAAAAATGTTCATTAAAGCGTGCCGAGCAGCAGAGTGACCGATGTTGTTGTGTGTCTTTGTGTTGGAGAAGTTGAGCTGGAGACTCAGCCCCAAATCCTGGTCCTCAGGGAAGTGGAGGGCACCGGGCCCTGAACTCAGGAGCTGGGTTTAACTCCCTCTGTCCCCCCAATGCAGCCGGGCCTCCCAATTTCCTCTCTTCTACTCTTTCTCATCACTTCTCGCCCTCTCACTCTTTCTGCACACTGTCTCTTTCTCACCACCTCTCCCTTTCACTCCCCTCTCTCTCTTGCACATCCCCAACCCCCGTTTCTCGACCTGCTTCCACTCTTTCCTCTCCCCCTCACCCGCACTCTGCCATCTCTCTCTCCCTCCCGCAATTCCTTCTCTACCCATTTTCCCCTCCACCTACCTCCCGCATCTCTCTATTTTCTCACTCCCACCACCACCACCCCCCACTCCCACATGGAACACCACCACCCCCCCCCCCACCCCCCACACAGTCTCTGGGTCAGAGGTAGAGGGAAGGATGAGAAAGACAGAGTGTGTCACTGAGAGAGAGAGGATGATGGGACAGGAGAGAGAGAGAGATTCAGTCTGAGAGAAACCGAGGGAGGGAGATCGAAATTGAGAGAACGGGGACTGAGAGTGAAAGAGCAGGGAGGGAGAGACGGGAACAAGAGAGAGATAGGGTGAGGGAGGGAGAGAGACACAGGGGAGGAGATAATAAGAGACAGAGGCGAGCGAGAGAGAGACAGAGAGGTGCGAGGGAGGGGGCGTGAGAGAAAGGGGGCACGTCTTAGAGAGAGGGACAAGGAGCGAAAAATTGGACGAGAGAGATGGGGAGGCGAGAGCGAGAGGGAGAGAGAGAGAAGAGGAGAGAGGGAAGTGAGAGAGAATGAGGGGGTGAGAGAGTGAGGGGGCGATAGAGAGAGGCGGGGTGAGAGATAGAGGGAAGGGGAAAAAAGCGAGATGTCAAGAGAGAGGTAGACGCGGCAAGAGAGAGAGGGTCGAGTGAGAGGGAGAGGGGGCTGCAAGTTTCCCCACACTGGGCAGGGACCTAATACAGTGTTACAGATCTATGCACTGGGGAGGTGTACACAGTCCTACATGCTGGGAGTGTAACTGCTCCTAGTTTACAGATCAATGCACTGGGGAGGTGTACACAGTCCGACAAGCTGGGAGGGTAACTGCTCCTGCTTTACAGATCCATGCACTGGGGTGTGTGTGTACACAGTCCAACATGCTGGGAGGGTAACTGCTCCTAGTTTACAGATCAATGCACTGGGATGGGGTACACGGTCCGTCATGCTGGCAGGGTAACTGCTCCTGGTTTACAGATGAATTGACGGGTGATCACGGCAGAGGTCGCTGTGTTGATCAGTGTATCTCGTCGAGGTTTCTCGATAATGGAATAATGTGGTCTATGCAGCTCCCCATGCTGGATGGAGTGAATTGTTGAACTTCTCCAAAACAGGAATCTCTCTAAGAGTGTCATAGCTTTGCTCTGTTTTTAATAGCCTTACCCACCTTTCAAAATTATTTTGTTTTATACTTTCCAGACAGGATTCTGATCCAACGTTGCAAATGAACAATTCAGTTGCTGAGCTATTTCAGGTTTTTTTTTTATTATACAGTACATACAATATACCATATACATTGTTGTATAGAGCTGTTTATCTGTGCATAAATATTGTTTTGCATTGACGCGGATCTGTTTACGTGTAAATATTATACTGCATCAAACTATTTCAGTTTATTTCGATTTTTTGTGTGGGAACTGTTTGTTTATAAATACAAATATTGTTGTGGATGGGAAGTCTTCATGTTTATATTTATATCCTGTTTTGTTTTGGAGATGTTCATGCTTTTTCATTAATATTGTTGTGGATTGGAATTGATATGAATTATATTCCAGGCCACAACAACTCGCTGTATCAAAACATCTGCCCCCTTGATACCTTTTGCTCAATTTGATGGTCCCTGATAACATCAGCGACAGCACATTTGCCTTATGTGTCAGAGAGACTAGTTACATTTCACTTAAACCCTTCCTCAATCTCCTTAAGAAGTGATTAATCAAAGAAACGACATGTTTTTACAGTTCAACCAAATAAAATTTTAAAAATGTACAAAGTTAGAAGGATAGAATAATCTGGAGTGTATATGTCCATTCCTGTTTCCCTTCAGTGTTGTTTGGATTTTTTTGGACTGGGAACAGGAACTGTAGTTTATAAATAATCGAATGAACAGCAGAAAGGAATCTTTTTTAAAATTTCACTGGAATTTCAGTGAAAATTCTGAAGTCTGCTCTAAACCCACCAGATGGCAGACTATTGTAATCTCCCCATGGAGCAGTCAGACAGACTCACAGCAATTTGCCCTGAGACTACTAGAGGGCAGACTATTGTAAACTCCCCACAGAGCTGGAGAATCGACGTACCGGGCATAAGCCCTTCTTCAGGAATGAGGAGGATACGCCAAGCAGGCTGAGATAAAAGGTAGGGAGGAGGTACTTGGGGGAGTGCGTTGGGAATGCGATAGGTGGAAGGAGGTTAAGGTGAGTGTGATAGACCGGAGACGGAGTGGGGGCAGAGAGGTCGGGAAGAAGATTGCAGGTGAAGAAGGCGGTGCTGAGTCCGAGGGTTGGGTCTGAGAAAAGGTGGGCGGAGGTGGAATTGAGGAAGCTGGAGAAATCTGCATTCATCCCTTGCGGTTGGAGGTTTCCTAGGCGGAAGATGAGGCGCTCTTCCTCCAGGCGTCCTGTGGCCTGGATCTGGCAATGGAGGGGGCTAAGGACCTGCATGTCCTTGGTGGAGTGGGAGGGGGAGTTAAAGTGTTCAGCCACGGGGCAGTTGGGCTTTTTCGTGCGGGTGTCCCTGAGGTGTTCTCTGAAACTTTCCGCAAGTAGGTGGCCTGTCTCCCCAATGTAGGGGAGACCACATTGGGTGCAGCGAATGCAGTAAATGATGGGTGTGGAGATGCAGATGAATTTGTGACGGATATGGAAGGATCCCTTGGGGCCTTGGAGAGAAGTGAGTGGGGAGGTGTGGGCGCAGGTTTTGCATTTCTTGCGGTTATAGGGGAAGGTGCCGCGAGTCGAGGTTAGGTTGGTGTGGGTTGTGGACATGACGAGGGAGTCGCTGTGGGAGTGGTCTTTCTGGAAAGCTGATAGGGGTGGGGAGGGAAATATATCCTTGGTGGTGGGATCTGTTTGGAGATGGCGGAAATGATGAAGGATGATATGATGTATCTCGAGGTTGGTGAGGTGGTAGGTGAGGACCAGTGGGGTTCTTTCCTGGTGGCGATTGGAGGGGTGTTGTTCAAGGGCATAGGAGCGGGAAGTGGAGGAGCTGTGGTGGATACCTTCGTCAACCACGTCTGAGGGGAAGGTGGAAGAAGGAGGCAATCTGGGTTGTTTGGTATTGGAATTGGTCCTCCTGGGAGCAGAAGCGGCGGAGGTGAAAGAATTGGGAATATTGGATGGCGTTTTCACAGGAGGCAGGTCCGCCATTGCCCTAATGCCCCACGATTTCCCTCCCCTCGGCTTTCTCACCCTTGACTTCCCACTCGACTTTCCCCCTCGACTTTACCCCCCTCGAATTTACCCCCCTCGACTATTCTCCATCGACTTTTCCCCTCGACTTTCCCGCCTCGACTTTCCTCCCCCCAGCATTGGGATAGAATGATGGATTAAAAAGAGAATATCTTTTAATGCAGCGTCCTTTCTCCATCCAAATACAACAGGACCCTAACATAAACCCCCCAAAAAACACATAAGCCCCTCCTCCCCTCCCTCCCTCAGTGTCTATATATGTTGATATATAACGTTAAACATCACACAAGCCCAGATTATAGTCCTGACAGGTTTCCCTGGAAACACTAGATTTCGGAGAATCCTGTTACACTATAACCTGGTGTTGTCCCAGTCCAACCCCGGCATCTCCACCATTAAAATATAAAGATCACCATCGAGCTTTTAACCAGATGCTTGCTTTAAACGCTCGCAGCAAGATCCCACTAGCAGCATTGTAAACACAGAAAAATTGTGTGTGTCCCTAATGCTGGTTAAGGGTTTGATTCTGTTTCCTGGACAAGGGGGAGCAATCCTCCTGTTGAACAAATTCCAAACATTTCCCCTTCCTCCTCAGTGGCCCGCACTCTCTGATCCCATCTTGTGCTCTCTCCATCTCAAATCTCTCTCTGTGTTCTCTCTCTCTGTTCCCCCCTCTCTGTCTCCATCTTTGATCTCTCTTCCCTCCCTCTCTCTGTTTCCCCTTACTCTCTCCATCGCCGAGATGTCTCTGTTCCTCCCCTCTATCCCTCTATCTCTGAAATCTCTTCCTCTGTGTTTCTCCCTCTCGCTGTCTCCATCTCGAATATCTTTCAACCTGTCGCTCAGATTTTTCACTTTTTATCCCCCTGGCCTATGCACATGACTCTGACATTAGAATGGGGCTTGGACAGAGTTTCTCATGTTAAGTTATTAATTCCCTCGTCGGGGAGTCCTTCCTCCCAGATCCTGGGGGTGTAACCTGTTTGTGTCACAATCCCAAGGCCCTGGTTCCTTTATCTCCACGTCTCAAATCCATTTAAACAAATGAACTTTCTACTGGGATAGTCAGCATTTTCTTTCACTATTTCCACACTCTCTCTCTCTCTCTCACTCTGTCTCTCCCGCCCCCTTCATAACCCCATTCTCCCCCAACCCCTCTCTCTGTCCCTGGAGCTGGAGTGAGAGAGGAAGGCAGTGACATCTGTGGGATCAGATTGTGCAGCAGCTTCCCCTCCATCTTTTTCCCTCCTTTGTCTCCCCAGTACAGACCAGAACACGCCCCCTTGTGGTAAAAATCCAAGAGACAGCCTGAACCACACCATTCCTTACCCCGTGTGTGTGTGCGCGTGTGTGGGAAGGGGGGTGGTGTGTGTGTGTGTGTGTGTGTGTGTGTGCGTAAATGAACGACAAGGAGACAGGACAGTTTCTGATTATTCTCTCTCTCAGTGTCTGATGATTCCTCGCGGCAGAAGTGATTAAATTCTCTCTGTCTCTGCGTCGTCGCGAGTTTCAGCTCCTGGATCCAATCTCCTCCTCACCCCCAGGGTTAGGGGGAGCGGGGTGTGGGGAAATACACTGAGAAATAAAACCAAATCAATTTGAAATAAAATACAACAGTGGCACCAAAAGCAAAGCAAGATCTCACAGCTATCTGCCTTCCGCAATATCCCACGTGACCTTGTGACCGTGGTTCATTTTAATTATTGCAGAATCACAGCGACCATCACAGCGACATTGAAATACACAGACATCACCGCAGAGCAGTTGATCAGAGGTTAGAAACATTAATAAACATGTATACACAGCAAGATCCCACAAGCAGAAATCTAACCCCACACACATCATGGGTGATGCTGGTTAAGGGTTGAAGTATTTGTGTCAAATACAGTTCATCCACTTCACCAACACCTTCCACCCCGACCTCAAATTCACCTGGACAGTCTCAGATTCCTCCCTCCACTTCCTCGACCTTTCAATTTCTATCTCAGGCGACCGAATCAACACGGACATCTACTACAAACCGACTGACTCCCACAGCTACCTGGACTATACCTCCTCCCACCCTGCCCCCTGTAAAAACGCCATCTCATTCTCCCAATTCCTTCATCTCCGCCGCATCTGCTCCCAGGAGGACCAGTTCCACAAACGTACAACCCAGATGGCCTCCATCTTCAAGAACCGCAATTTATCCCCCGACGTGGTCGACGATGCCCTCCACCGCAT
Organism: Chiloscyllium plagiosum; assembly: GCF_037043375.1. Taxonomy (NCBI): domain Eukaryota; kingdom Metazoa; phylum Chordata; class Chondrichthyes; order Orectolobiformes; family Hemiscylliidae; genus Chiloscyllium; species Chiloscyllium plagiosum. Next base: position 67,255,512 of record NW_028270176.1, on the reverse strand, counting down.
GTCTTGCGCTTCCCGATCCTCCGCCCTTCAGCTCCTCCCCTCCAACCGCCACCAGGACAGAACCCCACTAGTCCTCACCTACCACCCCACGAATCTCCATGTACAGCACATCATCCGCCATAATTTCCGCCACCTCCAAACGGACCCCACCACCAAGGATATATTTCCCTCCCCTCCCCTATCAGCATTCCGTAAAGACCACTCCCTCTGTGACTCCCTCGTCAGATCTACACCCCACACCAACCCAACGTCCACTCCCGGCAACTTACCCTGCAACTGCAGGAGGTGCAAGACTTGCGCCCACACCTCCCCCCTCACCTCCCTCCAAGGCCCCAAGGGAAACTTCCATATCCGCCACAAATTCACCTGCACCTCCACACCCATCATCTATTGCATCCTCTGCACCCGATGTGGTCTCCTCTATATTGGGGAGACAGGCCGCCTACTTGCGGAGCATTTCAGAGAACACCTCTGGGACACCCGGACCAACCAACCCAACCACCCTGTGGCTCAACACTTCAACTCCCCCTCCCACTCCACCAAGGATATGCAGGTCTTTGGACTCCTCCATCGCCAGACCACAACAACACGACCGTTGTAGGAAGAGCGCCTCATCTTCCGCCTAGGAACCCTCCAACCACAAGGGATGAACTCGGATTTCACAAGTTTCCTCATTTCCCCTCCCCCCACCTTGTCTCAGTCAAATTCATCGAACTCAGCACCGCCTTCCTAACCTGCAATCTTCTTCCTGGCCTCTCCGCCCCCACCCCAGTCTGACCTATCACCCTCACCTTGACCACTTTCCACCTATCGCATTTCCAACGCCCCTCCCCCAAGTCCCTCCTCCCTACCTTTTATCTTAGCCTGCTGGACAAACTTTCCTCATTCCTGAAGAAGGGCTTATGCCCGAAACGTCGATTCTCCTGTTCCCTGGATGCTGCCTGACCTGCTGCGCTTTTCCAGCAACACATTTTCAGCTCTGATCTCCAGCATCGGCTGACCTCACTTTCTCCTCAAAGATTTCAACCTACTGCGAATCCTCTTACAAGGATGCCTTACTTGAAGAATCTCTCTTCCTCCCTCTACAAAGATTTCAGTGAGTCCCTCTCTCACTGCACCCCCCAGGTCATCTCCTCTGCACAGAAGCTCTTCAGCCACATTCTCAAACAGACTCGCTACCTCAGCCATATCTCCTTCCTCAGCACCTGCCTATGGAACCGACTGATCCCGCACGGATTCCGGACTACGGTCCGACCAACAAAACTTGCACCCAACCAGGACAACCAGTACCTACAACAAATCCGAAGCATCCCGCAACAGACCTCCCTCCGGGTCCTCCGCTCCACGCTTGCAGCCATGCGCCGCTACCTACATTTCCTGCAACTCGACCTACCCCAGCTCAGGACAACACTCTCACAGACCTGCAAAGGACTTCGACTGTCCTTCATTCACAGAAGGATCCATACACTAAACAAACAGTTCTTCCTAGCCATATCGGAAATTAAAGGCAGTAAGTACCAAAAACTTTCATGTACTTAACCCCACACCCCGGATTCCTCAACTGTTCCAGAATCTTCCATCGGCCTCCGAAATCAGTCCGGCGCCATTACACACGCGCCCGCTACATTGCCCGCGGCAATAGCCGCCGCCGCCGCGGACGATGACGTCATTTCCGCCCCACCGACCTCGCAGCCTCCGCGACCGCCGCCCAGACAACCGCCTCCGCGATCGCCGCCCAGACAACCGCCTCCGCGATCGCCGCTCAGACAACCGCCTCCACGATCGCCATGAAGACAATCGCCGACAGATTCGCGACCTCCGCGGCTATGGGGAATAACTCTGTCTCTGTGGTCGCCGCAGCCACTTCCACCCCCAGTGACGTTAATAACCTACACGACCACAACGCCGCATGTGTCTCCGCCCCCACGCCGATCTCCACGCCTAACCCCGCCCCCACGCCAGATCCGTCACCACGTCTAACCCCGCCCCCACGCCGATCTCCGTCCCCGCCCCCAGGCCTATCCCCGCCCCCACACCCAGCTCAAGCCCCACACCAGGTCCCAGGTCCTCGCTCCCAGCCCTGCTGTGTTTTCACCATCCCTCCAGACCTACCCCTCTCTGAGGATGAAAGATCAGTCCTCAGCAGAGGCCTCACCTTCATTCCCCTACGCTCTTGGATTAATGAGTTCAACACACAGCGTGACATCGAACAATTCTTCCGCCGCCTTCTCCTCCGCGCCTACTTCATCAACCAAGACTCTCGCCCACCCTCTGACGACCCCTTCTCCCACCTCCAACACACCCCATCCACCTGGACACCCCGTGCTGGCCTCCTACCTGCCCTCGACCTCTTCATAGCCAACTGCCACCGCGATATTAACCGCCACCTGAACTCCCCCACCCCTCTCACCCACTCCAACCTCTCACCCTCAGAAAGCGCAGCCCTCCACTCCCTCCATTGCAACCCCAACCTCACTTTCAAACCAGCAGACAAGGTAGGCGCGGTAGTAGTTTGGCGCACCGACCTTTACACCGCTGAGGCCAAACGCCAGCTCGCAGATACATACTTCTACTGCCCCCTTGACCATGACCCCAATCCAACCACCAAACCATCATCTCCGAGACCATCCATAACCTCATCACCTCGGGGGATCTCCCATCCATCGCCTCCAACCTCATAGTCCTACAACCCCGCACTGCCCGCTTCTACCTCCTGCCCAAAATCCACAAACCTGACTGCCCCGGCCGACCCATTGTCTCCGTCTGCTCCTGCCCCAACGAACTCATCTCAGCATACCTCGACACGGCCCTGTCCCCCTTAGTCCAAGAACTCCCCACCTACGTTCGGGAACCACCAATGCCCTCCACCTCCTCCATGATTTTCGCTTCCCCGATCCACAACGCCTTATCTTCACCATGGACATCAGTCCCTGTACCCCTCCATCCCCCATCATGAAGGACTCAAAGCCCTCCGCTTCTTCCTTTCCCGCCGTACCAACCAGTACCCTTCCACTGACACCCTTCTTCGACTGACTGAACTGGTCCTCACCATGAACAACTTATCTTTCCAATCCTCCCACTTCCTCCAAGCGAAAGGAGTAGCCATGGGCACCCGCATGGGCCCCAGCTATGCCTGCCTCTTCGTAGGATATGTGGAACAGTCCAACTTCCGCAACTACACTGGCCCCACCCCCCACCTTTTCCTCCGCTTTATCGATTACTGTATCGGTGCTGCCTCGTGTTCCCACGAGGAGGTTGAACAGTTCATCCACTTCAACAACACTTTCCACCCGACCTCAAATTCACCTGGACAGTCTCAGATTCCTCCCTCGACCTTTCTATTTCTATCTCAGGCGACCGGATCAACACGGATATCTACTACAAACCGACTGACTCCCACAGCTACCTGGACTACTCATCCTCCCACCCTGCCCCCTGTAAAAACGCCATCCCATTCTCTCAATTCCTTTGTCTCCGCCGCATCTGCTCCCAGGAGGACCAGTTCCAAAAACGTACAACCCAGATGGCCTCCTTCTTCAAGGACCGCAATTTCCCCCCGACATGGTAGACGATGCCCGCCACCGCATGTCTTCCGGTTCCCGCTCCTCCGCCCTTGAGCCCCGCCCCTCCAACTGCCACCAGGACAGGACCCCACTGGTCCTCACCTACCACCCTACCAATCTCCATGTACAGCGCATCATCCGCCGTCATTTCTGCCACCTCCAAACGGACCCCACCATCCAGGATATATTTCCCTCCCCTCCCCTATCAGCATTCAGTAAAGACCACTCCCTCCGTGACTCCCTCGTCAGATCCACACCCCGCACCAACCCAACCTCCACTCCTGGCATCTTCCCCTGCAACTGCAGGAGGTGCAAGACTTGCGCGCACACCTCCCCCCTCACCTCCCTCCAAGGCCCCAAAGGAAACTTCCATATCCGCCACAGATTCACCTGCACCTCCACTCACATCATCTATTGCATCCTCTGCACCCGATGTAGCCTCCTCTATATTTTGGAGACAGGCCGCCTATTTGCGGAGCGTTTCAGAGAACACCTCTGGGACACCCGGACCAACCAACCCAACCACCCTGTGGCTCAACACTTCAACTCCCCCTCCCACTCCACCAAGGATATGCAGGTCTTTGGACTCCTCCATCGCCAGACCACAACAACACGACCGTTGTAGGAAGAGCGCCTCATCTTCCACCTAGGAACCCTCCAACCACAAGGGATGAACTCGGATTTCACAAGTTTCCTCATTTCCCCTCCCCCCACCTTGTCTCAGTCAAATCCATCGAACTCAGCACCGCCTTCCTAACCTGCAATCTTCTTCCTGGCCTCTCCGCCCCCACCCCAGTCTGACCTATCACCCTCACCTTGACCTCTTTCCACCTATCGCATTTCCGACGCCCCTCCCCCAAGTCCCTCCTCCCTACCTTTTATCTTAGCCTGCTGGACAAACTTTCCTCATTCCTGAAGAAGGGCTTATGCCCGAAACGTCGATTCTCCTGTTCCCTGGATGCTGCCTGACCTGCTGCGCTTTTCCAGCAACACATTTTCAGCTCTGATCTCCAGCATCTGCAGACCTCACGTGGTGGGCGGCACGGTGGCGCAGTGGTTAGCACTGCTGCCTCACAGCGCCTGAGACCCGGGTTCAATTCCCGCCTCAGGCGACTGACTGTGTGGAGTTTGCACGTTCTCCCCGTGTCTGCGTGGATTTCCTCCGGGTGCTCCGGTTTCCTCCCACAGTCCAAAAGATGTGCAGGGTCAGGTGAATTGGCCATGCTAAATTGCCCGTAGTGTTAGGTAAGGGGTAAATGTAGGGGTATGGGTGGGTTCGCTTCGGCGGGTCGGTGTGGACTTGTTGGGCCGAAGGGCCTGTTTCCACACTGTAATGTAATCTAATCTAAAAATCTAATCTCACTTTCTCCTATTTGTGTCAAATCCCAAGTCCACAGTTTCCTTAGACCCAGGCTTCAAATCTTTTCAAAAATGACAAGGCCACAATCCGACAGGACCCAGTTAACCAGAGGTCCCGGCAAAAGCCAGCCCCCTCCCCCTCCCCAGAGAGAGGAGATTAAACCTCGGGGTAATACACAGACAAAACTCACCTGGGGCAAACAGGCTGCAGCCTGTCAAACAGGCCTCAGGACTGAGCTCCCCCTCTGGAGAAAGCTCTTGTTTGAAGGTTTCCTGCTCCCAAACACACACTTTTCAAATCCTCAAGTGGCCAGGAAGATCCCTTTGGGAGGAAAGAGGCAGCATTAGTGGGAAGGCTGTGCAGGAAAATCTTTCACAGGGCGATAGCACAGCAAGATCCCAGGTTTTCACCCCTCAGTAAGACAATTTCTCAGCAACATGGAAACACAAACATGTCGCGTGATGAGTTGAGTTTTCATGTTGAAAAGTTTTTGAAATGACGGGCTAGCTGATTAAACCACTCACTGCCTGCAACGATGGCACTAGGGCAATTGACGCACAGCAAGATCCCACAAGTGACAGTGCTGCAGAAGCTCGATAATCTGATCGTTTTTATTCCCAGTTTAATTATTTCCTGTCACCCTAGAATCACATATTGCAGCGATTTAACAATCTCACACTGCCCTTTTCTCTCTCCTGTTTCTCTTGCTCTCACCATTTTCCATTTCTTTCTCTCACTCTCTTTCTCTCCATGTCGAATTCGATCATCCTGCCCTCTCTATGACCCACTTTCCTCTGATAGTGTGGCAATTCTTTCCAGAGGTTCAGATATTTTGGGTTACAGTTTCCTCCTGAGGGAGTTCCGTCTCCCAGATCCTGGGGGTTTCACCTGTTTGTGTCACCAATGCCCCGGTTACTTTAACCCCAGGCTTCAAACCCGTGATCTGACAGGTCCCAGTTAAGTAGTGGCCCCGACAAACCAGGCTCCCACCCCCATCCCACCCCACCCCCAGAGGAGATGAAACCTCAGGGGGAAGAAACAGAGCTCCACTCACCTGGGCCCCACGGGCTGCAGCCTGGCCAATAGGCCTCAGTACTGTCCTCCCCCTCTCTAGAGGTTGATCTTGTCCAAGGCTTTCCTGGCCCCCAGGCATTTTGGATCATCAATTTCCTGCTTTCCCAACAAAAGTTCCTCGGGATAAAAGAGAGAAGAGATGAGTTGGTGGGAGCCGGGGGAGCGAGAGCAGTGTGATGCAAAATTACACAGCAAGATCCAGTTAAAATACAATCCCACCACTCCCTTCCCCCATCCCCAATGCATTTCATAACCTCACAGCAACATCAAAATACAAACAAAGCATAAGAAAGCAATTAAACAGAGGCTGGGAACATTATTAAACACACAGACACACACACACGCGTGCACACACACACACTGTCTCAACCAGACAGGGAGGGCTGCTCACTCTCCATACAGAGAGAGAAAAGGGGTTGAGAATGAACCTGACCAATTCCTTGCGCACATTTATTCTGGGTGAGGGGTTACTGGAGCCAACCCCTGCTCTCTCTGACACGTTGCATCGTCTGTAAGTCTGCTCCCTGGGGAGGGCTCTGTCTAATTGACATGTTAATTCCCAGGACAAGAGCCTTGTGGGACCTTGCTGCCCACTGAGATGTTAATTCTGGGGCAACAAAGTGTCATCTTTCCCAGTTGCTACAACTCTCTCTGTCTCTTTCTCTCTGTTCCTGTCTCTCTCGCTCTCTCGCTTTCTCTCTGTCCCTGTGTGTCCCACTCTGACTCTCTCTCTCTGTGTCTCATTCTCTCTCAATCCCTGTGTCTCTCTCTTCTCTGTGTCTCTGTCTCTCTGTCTCCCTGTCTCTCTCTTTCTGTCCCTGTATGTGTGTCTCTGTCTCTGTCTCTCTCTCTCTCTCTCTGTCTCTCCCTGCCCTGCTCTACATCCAGCCATTTATAACTTGATTTTCAATCTTTTATTTCCTTTCCCTTTCTCAAAAATATTGGCAGAGTTTGGGAATTTAAATCATGGATCAAGTACCTGCCCCTCAACACCCACATTTCACCCTCTTTTGTCCCCTGCCTTCACCCCCCCCCCCCACACACACACACACAGATACACACAGAGACACACACAAAGACACACACACAAAGACATCCACACAAAGACACTCACACAGACACACACACAAAGCACAGTCACACACACACAGAAACACACACACAAAGACACACACACAGAGTCACGCAAACAGACACACACATAGACACCCACACAAAGACACACAGACACACGCACACGCACACAGACTCACACAGGCTCACACACAGACACACGCACACAGACACACACACAAACAGACTCACACACATACGCAGAGACAAGACACGGACAGACAGACACAGACAAGACACATACACACTTTCACTCACTCATTCTCTCTCTATATACTCTCTCTCACACACTCGCTTCTACATACTCTCTGTTACACACACATTTACACACACACTCTAATACACACTTTCTGACACACGCACCCCCACACACTCACATTCACCATCTCATATATTCTCACTCTCACACGCTCTCTCTCTCTCCAAAACTCTCTCTCTCACACACACAATCGCAAAGTCTCTCACACACACTCTAACACACTCTCCTGTCAAACACACACGTTTTTTCTCACACGCACAATCGGTGTTTCTCTTCTGCAGACTCATACTGTCTTTCCCCCCCTCTCTCTCACACATACAGTATCTCTCTCTCTCTCTCTCCACACCCCGTCTCTCAGGCACACACTTAAAGTGTGAACACAAAACCTTCGTCTCACATGCAGGCACTCTCTCGCACGCACACACACTCTCTCACATGCATGCGCTCTCTCTATCGGACACACACACACTCTCATACTCTCAAAATCTTTCTCACGTGCACAAGCTTTATCTTGCACACGCATTCTCTCGTGCACACTCTTCAATACGCAGACGCTCTTTCTCTCACATATGCCCTCTCTCTCACATGCACGCTCACTCTTGTTCCCTTATACACACACACTATCTCACATGCACACACACACTCGCTTGCAACCACACTTTCACATACACACAGACTCTTCCTCTCTCTCACTCCACACTCTCTTTATCTTACACACATAGACTCACACTTTCTTGCACCCACACACACACTCCCACACATGCACTCTCTTTCTCTTACACACACACATACTAACTCTTTCTTGCACCCACACGCACACATGCACTCTCTTTCTCTTACACACACACTCACACACATGCACTCTCTTACTCTTACACACACACACACTCACTCTTTCTTGCACCCACACACACTCTCGCACACATGCACTCTCTTTCTCTTACACACACTCTCACTCTTTCTTGCACCCATACACAGTCTCGCACACATACACTCTCTTTCTCTTACACACACACTAACTCTTTCTTGCACCCACACACACTCTCGCACACATGCACTCTCTTTCTCTTACACACACACTCACTTTTTCTTGCACCCACACACTCACACACATGCATTCTCTTTCTCTTACACACATACTCACACTTTCTTGCACCCACACACACACTCATACACATGCACTCTCTTTCTCTTACACACACACTCACTCTTTCTTGCACCCACACACACTCACACACATGCACTCTCTTTCTCTTACACGCACACACTCATTCTTTCTTCCACACACACTCACTCTTTCTTGCACCTCCACACACTCTCGCTCAAATACACTCTTTCTCTTACACACACACTCACTCACTCTTCCACCCACACACACTCTCACACACGCTCACTCTTTCTTGCACCCACACACACTCTCGTACACATGCACTCTCTTTCTCTTACACACACACACTCACTCTTTCTTCCACCCACACACACTCACTCTTTCTTGCACCCACACACACATTCGCACAATTGCCCTCTCTCTCTCTCCCATCCCCTCACACGCTCTCTCGCGTTCGCACACATTTTCTCTCCGTCTCTTTCTCTCTGTCTCTGTATCTAGCGTGCTCTCTCTCTGTCTCTTTATCTCTGTCTCTGTCTCTCTCTCTCACTGTCCCTCACTCTCTCTGTCTCTCACTCTCTGTCCCTCTCTTTCTCTCTGTCTCTCTGTCCCTCACTCTCTCTCTCTGGCCCTCACTCTCTCTCTGGCCCTCACTCTCTCTGTGTCCCTCACTGTCTCTGTGTCCCTCACTCACTCTGTCCCTCTCTCTCTCTGTGTCCCTCAATCTCTCTGTTTCTCTCAGTCTCTCTATGTCCCTCAGTCTCTCTGTCCCCCCGTCTCTCTGTCCTCCACTCTCTCTGTGTCCCTCTCTCTGTGCCCCTTTCTCTCTCTGTGTATCCCTCTCTCTCTCAATCTCTCTCTGTCCCTGTCCCTCTCTCTCTCTCTGTGTATCTCTCTCTCTGTGTGTCCCTCTCTCTCTGACTTTCTCTATCTCTGTCCCTCTGTCTCTGTCTCTCTCTCTCTGTGTCCGTCTCCCTCTCTGTTTCCCTCTCGCTCTGTGACCCTCTCTTTCTGTCCCTCTCCTCTCTCTGTGTTCCTCTGTCTGTCGCTGTCCCGTTCTCTCTCTCTCTGCCACTCTCTCCATCAGGGCGGCACAGTGGCACAGTGGTTAGCACTGCAGCCTCACAGCACCAGAGTCCCGGGTTCAATTCTCGCCTCAGGCGACTCTCTGTGTGGACTTTGCACATTCTCCCCGTGTCTGCATGGGTTTCCTCCGGGTGATCCGGTTTCCTCCCACAATCTAAAAATGTGCAGCTTAGGTGAATTGGCCATGCTAAATTGCCCGTAGTGTTAGGTGAAGAGGTAAATGTAGGAGGATGGGTCTGGGTGGTATACGCTTTGGCGGGTCGGTGTGGACTTGTTGGGCCGAACGGCCTGTTTCCACACTATAAGTAATCTAGTCTAATCGTTCTGTGTCTCTTTGTCCCCCTCTCTGTCTGTGTCTCTCTGTCCCTCCCTCACGCTCTCTCTCTATCCCTCAGTCTTTCTGTCCCTCCCTCACTCTCGGTGTCTCTGTCTCTCTCCCTTTCTCCCTTTCCAAGTCCCTCTCTCTCACACTCTCTCTGCGTGTCCCTCCCTCTCTCTGTCGCTGTCCCGTTCTGTCTCTCTATCCTTCTCTCTCTGTGTCTCTTTGTCCCCCCCTCTCTGTCCCTCAGTCTCTGTCTCTGTCTTTCTGTCCCCCTCTCTCGGTGTCTCTCTGTGTCTCTCTGTCTGTCCCTCCCTCACTCTCCCTGTGTCCTTCTCTCTGTCTCTGTCTCTCTGACTGTCTCTCTGTCCCTCTCTCTCACTGTGTCCCTCTCTCTGTCCTTCCGTGTCTCTCTGTCTATCCCTCCCTCACTCTCTCTCTGTTCTTCTCTCTCTGTGTCTCTCTCCCTCTCTGTCCCTCTCTCGATCTCTCTCTGCCCCTTTCTCTGTTCCTCCCTCTCTCTGTCTCTCTGTCCCCCTCTCTCTCTCTCTGTCCCTCTCTCTCACCGTGTCCCTCTCTCTCTATGTCGCTCTGTCCCTCTCTATCTGTGTCTCTCTGTCCCTCTCTCTCTCTCTGTGTCCCTCTCTCTCACTGTGTCCCTCTCTCTGTCTCTGTCCCTCTCTCTTTTTGTCTGTCTCTCTCTCTGTCCCTCTCTCTGTGTCCCCTGTATCTCTCTTTGTCCCTCTCTCTGTCCCTTTCCCGCTCTCTCTCAGTCCCTTTCTCCCTCTGTGTCCCCCTCTGTCTCTGTCCCTCTCTCTCTGTCTCTCTCTCTCTCTCCGTCTCTCTGTCCCTCTCTCTCTCTATCCCTCTTTGTCTCTGTCCCTCTCTCTCTGTCCCTCTTTCTCTGTGTCTCTGTCCCTCTCTCGATCTCTCTCTGTCCCTCTATCTCTCTGTGCCCCCCTCTCTGTGTGTCCCTCTCTCACTGTCCCCTCTCTCTCACACTCTCTCTCTGTCCCCCTCTCTCTGTGTCTCTGTCCCTCTCTCTCTGTGTCTCTCTGTCCCTCTCTCTCTATCCCTCTCTCTGCGTCTCTCTGTCCCTCTTTCTGCGTCACCCTGTCCCTCTCTCTCTCTTTTTCCCTCTCTCTCTCTCACTGTGTCCCTCTCTCTCTGTCCCCCTCTCTCTGTCCCTCTCTTTCTCTGTCCCCCTCTCTATCTCTCTCTGTCCGTCTCTCTGTCCCCTCTATCTCTCTTTGTCCTTCTCTCTGTCCCTATACCCCTCTCTCTATCCCTTTCTCCCTCTCTGTGTCCCCCTCTCTCTGTCCCCCTCTCTCTGTCCCTCTCTTTCTCTGTCCCCCTCTCTATCTCTCTCTCTGTCCCTCTCTCTGTCCCCTCTATCTCTCTTTGTCCTTCTCTCTTTCCCTATCCCTCTCTCTCTCCCTTTCTCCCTCTCTGTGTCCCTCTCTCTGTGTCCCTCTCCCTCTCTCTGTTCATCTCTCTCTGTCCCTTTCTCCCTCTCTGTGTCACCCTCTGTCTCTGTCCCTCTCTCTCTGTCTCTCTGTCCCTCTCTCTCTATCGCTCTTTGTCTCTGTCCCCCTCTCTCTCTCTGTCTCTCTCCCTCTCTCTCTCTGTCCCTATCTCTGACCCTCTCTCTCTCTCTCTGGCTCTCTGTCCCCGGCTCTCTCTCTGTGTCCCTCTCTCTCTGTCTCTCTCTCACTGTGTGTGTGTGTCTCTCTCTGTCCATCTCTCGATCACTCTCTGTCCCTCCGCCTGTCTCTCTGTCCCTCTCTCTCTGAGTCCCTCTGTCCCTCTCGCTCTCTCCGTGTCCCTCTCTCTGTGTCCCTCTCTCTCTGTGTCCCTCTCTCTCTCCCTCTCTCTCTCCCTCTCTCTCTCTCCCTCTCTCTCTGTCCACCCCTCTGTCCCCGGCTGTGTCTCTCTGTCCCTCTCTCTTTCTGCCCATCTCTCTGTCTCACTCTCTCTTTCTGTCCCTCTCTCTCTGTCCCCCCTCTCTCTCTGTCTGTCCCTCTCTCGGTGTTCCTTTCTCCCTCTCTGTGTCCCTCTCTCTTTCCCTGTCCCTTTCTTCCTCTTTGTGTCCCCCTCTGTCTCTGTCTGTCTCTCTCTCTGTCCCTCTCTCTCTCTATCCCTCTTATTCTCTGTCCCTCTCTCTCTCTCCGTGTCCCTCTCTCTCTCTGTCCCTCTCACTCTCTGTGCGTGTCTCTCTCTCTGTCCATCTCTCGATCTCTCCCTGTTCCTCTCTCTGTACCTCTCTCTCTGTCCCTCTCTCTCTCTGTTTCCTTTTTTCTGTCTGTCCCTGTCTCGCTCTGTCTCTCTCTCTCTCTGTTGCTTTCTCTCTCTTCTGTCCTCCTCTCTCTCGCTTTCTCTCTCTGTCCGTCTCTCTCTGTCCCTCTCTCTCTCTCCCTCTCGCTCTCTCTCTCCCTCACACACACTCTCTCCCTCTCTTTCTCTGTCCATCTCTCTCTGTCCCGCGCTCTCGGTCCCTCTGTCACTCTGTCCCTCTCTCTCTGTGTTGCAGTCAAATATCTGAAGGACCGGGAATCCCTCAGCAGAGATGCAGAGTTAAACTCAGTTTAAACTCTCTCCATCACATACATCCACACATAGGAACTGAATATAATGTGGAGAAATGTCCATGTGCAGCACAGATTTCCAAACTAACTCAGTGACAGACGAAAATCCCCGTTCTCTGCCCATTCCCCACTTCCAGACCCAGGGAGGTTTTGTCCCTGAACCAGGACAGGTTTCTGACTGGATATTATTGCATTGCAACATGAACATAGAACATAGAACATAGAAGAATACAGCGCAGTACAGGCCCTTCGGCCCTCGATGTTGCGCCGATACAAGCCCACCTAACCTACACTAGCCCACTATCCTCCATATGCCTATCCAATGCCCGCTTAAATGCCCATAATGAGGGAGAGTCCACCACTGCTACTGGCAGGGCATTCCATGAACTCACGACTCGCTGAGTAAAGAACCTACCCCTAACATCTGTCCTATACCTGCCACCCCTTAATTTAAAGCTATGCCCCCTTGTATCAAGTCACCCCTAAACCTTCTTTTCTCCAATGAAAACAACCCCAAGTGCCTCAGTCTTTCCTCATACGATCTTTCTACCATACCAGGCAACATCCTGGTAAACCTCCTCTGCACCCGTTCCAGTGCCTCCACATCCTTCCTATAGTATGGCGACCAAAACTGCACACAATACTCCAGATGCGACAGCACCAGAGTCTTATACAACTGCAATATGACATCAGTACTCCGGAACTCAATTCCTCTAACAATAAAAGCCAATACGCCATATGCCTTCTTCACCGCACTATTTACCTGGGTGGCAACTTTCAAAGATCTGTATACATGGACACCAAGATCCCTCTGCTCATCCACACTACCAAGTATCCGACCATTAGCCCAGTACCCCAACTTTTTGTTACTCTTACCAAAGTGAATCACCTCACACTTAGCTACATTGAACTCCATTTGCCACCTTTCTGCCCAGCTCTGCAGCTTACCTATATCCCGCTGTAACCTGCCACATCCTTCCTCACTGTCTACAACTCCTCCGACTTTCGTATCATCCGCAAACTTGCTCACCCAACCTTCTAACCCCTCCTCCAGGTCATTTATAAAAATGACAAACAGCAATGGTCCCAAAACAGATCCTTGCGGAACACCGCTAGTGACGGCACTCCAAGATGAACCTTTGCCATCAACTACTACCCTCTGTCTTCTTCCAGCCAGCCAACTCCTAATCCAAACCTCCAACTCACCCTCAATGCCATACCTCCGTATTTTTTGCAGTAGTCTACCATGGGGAACCTTATCAAACGCCTTACTAAAATCCATATACACCACATCTACCGCTTTCCCCTCGTCCACCTCCTTAGTCACCTTCTCAAAGAATTCAATAAGGTTTGTGAGGCACGACCTGCCCTTCACAAAACCATGCTGACTATCCCTGATCACATTATTCCTATCCAGGTTTCATAAATCCTATCACTTACAATTTTCTCTAAGATTTTGCCCACAACAGAAGTGAGACTCACCGGCCTATCGTTACTAGGGTTATCCCTACTCCCCTTCTTGAACAAGGGAACCACATTTGCTAGCCTCCAATCTTCTGGTACTGCTCCTGTAGACAACGAGGACATAAAAATCCCTGCAATCTCCTCCCTTGCTTCCCATAGAATCCTAGGATAAATGCCATCAGGCCCAGGGGACTTATCTATTTTCACCCTTTCCAGAATTTCCAACACCTCTTCTCTACATACCTCAAAGCCATCCATTCTACGTAATTGTGACTCAGTATTCACATTGACAACAATGTCCTGTTCCTGATTGAATACTGACGAAAAGTATTCATTCAGTGTCTCCCCAATCTCTTCAGCCTCCACACGCAACTTCCCACTACTATCCTTGACTGGACCTATTCCTACCCTAGTCATTCTTTTATTCCTGACATACCTATAGAAAGCCTTAGGGTTTTCCCTAATCCTACCGATTAAGGACCTTTCATGTCCCCTCCTTGCTGCTCTTCGCTCTCTCTTCAGGTCCTTCCTGGCTACCTTATAACTCTCAATCGCCCCAATTGAACCTTCACGCCTCATCTTTACATAGACCGCCCTCTTCCATTTAACAAGGGATTCCAATTACTTATTAAACCACGGCTCCCTCACACGACCCTTTCTTCTCTGCCTGACGGGTACATACTTATCAAGGACACTCAATAGTTGCTCCTTAAACAAGCTCCACATATCAATTACGTCCTTGCCTTGAAGCTTACTTTTCCAAGCCACACATCCTAAGTCATGCCTCACTGCATCATAATTTCCCTGCCCCCAGCTATAACTCTTGCCCTGTAGTGCACACTTATCTCTCTCCATCACTAGAGTGAAAGTCACCGAATTGTGGTCACCGTCCCCAAAGTGCTCACCTACCTCTAATTCAAACACCTGGCCTGGTTCATTACCCAGAACCAAATCCAGTATGGCCTCACCTCTTGTTGGCCTATCTACATATTGTGTCAGGAAACCCTCCTGCACACATTGGACAATGACGGTACAGAATGTAACAGATTGCTACATCCTATCATGTCATCTACTTTGCTGTTGGTGTTTTGTGAATTATATTGAAAACAATGGCAGATGCAAAAGAATATTCTGGAAGGTGATTTGCAGTAAGAATAGAAAAAGCACAATGTTTGTGTTTAACATGGTGAGAAATTCTGAAACATTATTGTCTAGGGGGTTTGGCTGATCTTGCACATGAACATTAGGAAGTTAACATGATGGTACACGACTTTACTGACTCCCCACGGTCCTAGTTTGAGGACTATCCTCCTCTGTTTTCCCCTTTCACTGAAGATATTAATATACCTTTTTTTATACTGCACTGCCATTTTGGTTACGGTGCTGCCTATCTCTCACTGTCTCATTTATCTTCAATACTGTTGAAAGATCCTTAAACTAACAGACACACAAAGTTCCAGAAAGAGCTTTGTTTAATTGCAGGCACATTATTTTCTTTCATTTGTAGACAACACACAATGTGAATCCACAGAAGGTCAGTGTGGGATTTGAGAAACCCATCAATTTGGGATGAGGCCTCGCCAGGCAGGATTCTGATCCAACGCTGCAAATCTACAATTCAATGGCTGAGCAATTTCAGGTTGTGTAAATATTATGTTTCTCTCATATAAAAAATCAATGTGCGTCTTACCAGGAAGGACACACTGGGAGGTGGGGGGAGGATTCATTAACACCCGAGTCAAACTCATTGATTTGATTAGATTTCCTGCAGTGTGGAAAGAGGCCCTCCGGCCCAACCAGTCCACACCGACCCCCGAAGAGTAACCCACCCAGACTCATTTTCCTCTGACTAAAGCACCTAAGATTATGGGTAATTTACCATGGCTAATTCACCTGACCTGCACTGTCAGTCTTTGGATTGTGGGAGGAAACCGGAGCAACCGGAGGGGTGCCCAGGCAGACACGGAGAGAATGAGTCCGAGGCTGGAATCGAATCTGGGACCCTCGTGCTGTGAGGCATCAGTGCTAACTACTGTGCCATCGTGCCGCCCCTTTTTTGGTTCTTAGTCTGCAGACAGGAGCTAGGAAACTGAATTCAAAGAGAGGAGAGAGTGTTAGAACTGGGTGTGGAGGGAAGGTGTGAGGAGATTGGTTTAGATTTCAGTTCACAGGAGAGAGCAATTGTCAGACTGAGATTTAAATCTTTGGGGGAAACAAAGAAAGTACAATTTAATACTATAATTGTCTTATGGATTTCCATCCTGTATTAACAGTGGTGACCTGTTTTCTCTATTGTAGGGTACTGAAAGGGCGGATTTGTGGATGGGAAATTCAAATTGAACTTCCTGTTCGTTATTGATGGTTACTTGATCCGTGCAGATCTGAATATCATTGGCCTTTTCATGTGGAAGGAAAGTTGCGTATTCTGCCCATGGACGAATATTTCAAATGTCAGTGTGTCTGGAAAAAAAAACCGAGACACAGCCGAGTCCATGTTAGTGTGGTGACTGTGGAGAGAGAGTTCATTTGCTTTTAAAAGTCTGAAAAAACATGGCACATTTCCCAGGATGAATTAAGCTACAGATTTGTTTTGCATGAGGACAGGTTTTAAATTAATCATGCAACCAGAAAGACACAAGGGTACCTGCAGCATGGAAAATGCTATGAAAACAGGATTGTTGTAAAGGAGTTAATTCTCGATCATGGTTTGTAATCCATTGGCGTTGTCACGTTAGTTCCAATGCCGTGGGGAAAGACTGGAAATGTGATGAGTGCAGTTTAGGTTTCATTTATTAAACTGTAAAAGGTGCAGAAGAAATTTACAAGGATGATGCCAGGGCTCAGGGGTCTGAGTTACAGGGAGAGGTTGGACAAGCGAAGATGTTTTTTTTGTTTAGAGCAGTGGAAACGGGGGGGAGGGATGTTTTCTGGAAGTGTATAAGATCGTGAGAGGCATGGGTAAGGTGAATGCACTCATTCTTTTTCCCAGGAAATCAAAGACTGGAGGGCATCAGTTTACAGTTAGAGGAAAAATTATGAAAGGGAACCTGAGGGGCAACTGTTTTACACAGAGGATGTTATGTATATGGAATGAGCTGCCAGTGAAAGTGGTTGAGGTGGGTATATGAACAGCATGTTAAAGGCATTTGGACAAATACATGGATAGCAAAGGGTCAGAAGCTGCTGGGCCAAGTGCAGGGAAATGGGGTTCGCGTGGAATGACATTCTGGTCGGCATGGGCCAGTTTGGGCCAAAGGGCCTGTCTCTGCTGTAGGACTCTGACTCCAAATATATTTTATATTTTTCCCAAAAATATTTACTATCTCTGGTAGCACCCTGGGATGTATTCCATCAGGGCAAGGAGACTTGTCTGCCTTTAGCTCCATTAGCTTGCCCAGTTCCAACTCTCTCGTGATAATGGTTGTTTCTTGGTCCTCACCTTCCTTAGTCTCCTTATCAATTACTGGCATGTTCTTCGTATCCTCCACTGTGAAGACTGACTGCTGTGTACTCATATTCCTGAACCCTGCTGGATAGGAATAACTCGGCACAGAACTCTTAGAGGTCTTCTTCGAGTCTTTATTGATGAAACATGGCAGTTACCTGGATAGTGTACATGCAAAACACCTCCAGGCAGCATCAGGTAACTCCCCGCCTGTCCGATGTATGGTTCCCATTCTTATACCTTTGCGGTTTGTGGTTTTGAATGGACGCTGTCTGTCAATATTATCTCCATGTCAACGGAAGTTAAAAAGTTAAACCACATACTCATCCCCCACGCCCCTGTGGCTCAGTCAGGTATCTGACAGGCACTTCAGTATCAGTGGGGCTGTCTGTCAGGATTCTGATGTGGAAGAGCCCGTGTTGGAGCGGGGTGGGCAAAGTTTAAAAACCACACATCACCAGGTTATAGTCCAACAGGTTTATTTGGAAGTACAAGCTTTTGGAATGTGCTGTGATTTGTAACTTGATCAGGATTATCTCTATGGTAACAGTTAAGTGCTTCAACAATTACAGAGACCATATGTTTCCCACACAATAGGTTCCCCTCTAGCAGTGTAAACTGCTACTCTGTCCCTGGGGATAGCTACTCATCACTTTTCTCCCCCAATCCCATCCAGCTTTCTGTTGATCTTTAAAGTTTTTCTAATCTCCTAGTTTCTCCTTGGTCTTTGCCAATTTGTATGCTTTCTATTTCAATTTGATAGACTCCCTTATTTCCTTAGCCACCCATTGCAGATTACTCCTTTTCCTACAGTCCTTCCTTTTCACTGATTTATATTTTTGCTGAGCAGTTTGAAAAATTCTTTGATATTCCTCCACTGTCTGTCAACTGTCCCACCCTAAAGTCTTTGCTTCCAGTCTACATTAGCCAACTGCTGCCTCATCCTATTGTAGTCTCCTTTGTTTTAGCACAGGATCTTAGGATTAGATTTAATCTTCCCGCTTTCCAACTGTATTCTAAAATTAACCATACATATCACAAGTCTTTTATCAGATTACGAGGTGAGACAATGTTACCTGGGTGTTTTGGTTTTCATCGTCAGAAACCTTGGCTTTGTAATAAAGTACAGGATAGATATTCACAACAAAGTATTCTGGACGGTGTAAATGTACGACACAGTCCAAAACCATAAATCTCTGTCTCCCCTCAGTTTATATGATTTGGAGATGCCGGTGTTGGACTGGGGTGTACAAAATTAAAAATCACACAACACCGGGTTATAGTCCCCCAGGTTTACCCACCCCGCTCCAACACCGGCTCTTCCACATCAGAATCCAGACAGATAGCCCCACTGAAACTGAAGTGCCTGTCAGATACCTGACTGAGCCACAGGGGCGTGCGGGAGGGGTATGTGGTTTAACCACAAAGTGCTGAGCTGAACTCGACTTTTTAACTGCCATTGCCATGGAGATAATATTGAGAGACAGCATCCATCCACCTGACTATCCTGCTTTTTCCGAAAATCTCCTTTGGTGAAGGTGGAGAGTTTTGGATTCAGCTTTCCAGTTTTTACCGTAAGAAGATAAGCACTGGGCACAGGAGAGGCAATGCAGCCCTAAGAACCAGCTCCACCATTTAATATGGTGATGATTGAGCTCACCTCGGTCTCAGCTGGATTTTCCCACCTGTTCTCTCTCGCCCTTCATCTCATTGGAAATTCAACATCTGTATCTCTTCAGTAAATTTGCTTATTGTCCTGGTATCCACCGCATTTTGAATAGGGAATTCCACAGATTCACAGCACATTGAGATAAGTACATTCTTCTTCATGAGAATAGAATAGAGTCCCCATAGTGCAGAGTCCACACCAACCCTATAATGAGCATCCCATTCAGAATCAACCATTCCCTGTATTTCTCATGGTTAATGGCTTAACCTGCACAGACATGGACACTGTGCGCAATTTAGCATAGCCAATCCACATAACCTGCACATCTTTAGACTGTGGGATGAAACTGGAGCACCCAGAGGAAACCGGCACAGACACAGGGAGAACGTGTAAACTCCACACAGTCGCCTAAGGCTGGAATCAAAACGAGATCCCTGACTCTGTGAGTCAGCAATGCCAACCGTTGAGCCACCTCTGCTTAAAATCTGCTCATCCTATTAACCACCCCACGCCCCAGTTTGCTGAATCTGTATTCCTTACATCAGAAAATCAGGTTGTGGAAGCAGGTGTCTCAGTAAAGCCCAGTGACAGTCCATATGTTCTGTGTGTCTGAATGTGGATCGTATACACAACACACTCCAGTCCACACTTTTCATTCACTTTCCAGAGACAGAGCTCCAGTGGCTTCATGGGGACTACAACTCACACAATCCCTGAAGCAGGGATCACACGTGTGCGGGGAAACCCAGCATTGTACATGTACAGAATGTGGGCGGGTTTTGGAGCATGTGCTTTGGGGAAGTATACTTTGCGGAAAGTATTTCACACTGTGATTGGCTGGAGGAGGAATGCTTCTGCTTATAGTATTGATCGGTTGGGGGGGTCAAAGTGTCACCACACCCATGTCGGACAACTCTCCATCCCCAATTCATTGTAATGGTGGGAATCAACTAATGGGAAACAAAGAATGATCTGACCCATTCTTCCAGACTGAAAGTTCCTCTTCTGTCCAGGATTTGTCACCTTCCTTTCTGTTTCATTTTGTTTCACTCTGCTGTTACATTATTGACTTATAGCAACTGAAGGGAAAGGAAGTGAACCCAGAAAGAGTGAAGAGTCTAAACAGGGACCGGAAGTGGAAGTGATCTGTTTATCAGCAACTCCATGAGAATGTGGAGGGTGGACATTAGCGGGTAGCAGAGTAAGAATGGTGGGAGAGAGGAAGTGGGCTGGAGGATTACAGCTTTGGGGGAAGAAAGGGGAAAAGATATACCAGAGAAGCTAGAATTGTCTGTTATGAATTTCTAACCTGTACATATTCCTTTACACAGGGTGCTAGATGGTGAAGATTTGCGGACTGAAATCTCATAATCACGTTCAGATCATGATTAAGTTAACCAGAATTTGAAGAAGCAAAGATGGAGAATCACTCGTCCAAAATCCTGCAACACTCTCTCTCCCAGCATTGTCGGTCTATCTGCACCAAATGGACTGTGAATGGTTCAAGACAGCAGCTCACTACCATCTTCTCTAGGGTAACTAGAGACGGGGAATAAATGCTGGCTTAGCCAGTGATGCCCATATCCTGGAAATGGTTTCTATTTCTAGTTGCGGAAACCTGGTTGATGTTACGGCAGGATGATGAGGGATGCTGAGTGCATCCTCCAGGAAGCAGCACCATCACATGATCCCAGCCTACACCCAAACAGTAACACAGCAACGTCACTGAAACAAAAGGCAGTGAAACCAAAGGAGGACTTAGATATAGTTTTTCGAGGTAAAGTCATGAAAGGGGATTCGAAAACAGCAGGAACAGGAGACTGAGCTGGATGGTCAGCTGTTTACCATTGAATAGTGGAGCAGGATTTAAAGGCTTAATGGTCTCCTACTGCTGCTATCTCCCAGGTATGTATATAGCCATGGAGCTCGGGTAGGAAGAAGTGGGCAGGGATTCTCCGGGAGATTGCACTTCCACAACAGTTTTCAGTGAGGGATGGTTAGATGGATTTTATTTAACGTTTATCTTTAACACAAGGTCTGTAAATTTTGGTTTTAAAATATTGCACAAGTTTTTTGCACAGCAAATAAAATTTAAGAAAAAAATGTAAACTGTCTGAATATAACATTTTTAACGCTTTCAACCTCGGTAAAACAAAATCCCGTCTATTCTCGGACACCATCACTTTCCAGTTACTCAAACTCCAGGGAAATAGTCCCTCCCTGACTGAACCTTTGGTTTGATTTAACTGCTTTTCAGTTCTCGTCCTGTGAGCTGTGAAGCGATCTTTTTCCCCATTTCTCCGACCCAGAAGTGTTATCACAGCAACCTTCCCATCATCAAAATCGTCATTACGCCATTTTGCTTTTGGTTAACATATAATCACCAGCGGTGCAAAAGAGAGGACCGCATATACTGGAAACCAGAGCCGAGATTAGAGTGGTGCTGGAAATGGGCTTTTGCCAAAACGTTGATTTTCCGGCTCCCCGGATCCTGCCTGACCTGCTGTGCTTTTCCAGATATATTATGACTAATCTAGACATATAATCACCAGCAGTAAACCATTTGTGGAACCAATTGAATATTTCCAAACAAAGCCCATTGCCTGCCAAACAATCCATTATAAGTGAATGGGTGAGAAGGGACTAAATCAAAGTAGAGTTGGGGGGAGGGGGCAGCGTTGGAGAAAAATGCACAAGATCCCTGCGGTGCCCACCTCGATCTAAAGGCATCGAGAGCATTGATATACACCATATGCTCCTTCTCCAAGGACACCCTGCTGTGTAGCCTTTATCCTCAATCATAGAATAAAATCCCTACAGTGTGGAAGGAGAGCATTGGCCCATCAAATCCCACTAACCATCCGAAGAACATCACGCCCAGAGCACTCTATCACTATAACACTGCATTTCCTATGGCTGATCCACCTAGTCTGCACAATCCTGGATATCTGTGGACAATTTAGCACGACTGATCCACCTAACCTGCACATCTTTGGACTGTGGGAGGAAACCAGAGCACCTGGAGGGGACCCACACTGTCATGGGGAGAATGTGGGATCTCCATACTGGCCGTTGACCAAGGCTGGTCTCCAACCTTGTACCTGGTGCTGTGAAGCAACCGTGCTACAGTCACAATTTAAATCAAAACAGATGATCCCTGTTCATTGTCACATTGCTGTTTGTGGAGACTTACTGCCCAGAGAGACATCCTGAGGTTCAGAAAGTGGCAATGGAAGTTCAGTCACCTCCAGTCCAGTTAATGTGGTTAACAACAACATCAATACTCCAGCAGTGTCATCATGTACAAAGTCCACTCCTGACTCTGATGAACAGTAACATCAGAATCAGAGTCCTGCAGTCCACACGGAGCAGGGGGATGACCACGTCCCTGTGAGCACTCACTGTTCTCTCAATCGTGTTGAAGACGCAGCAAATCCTTTGTCACACAGAGGGGTGAACAGCTCCTACCTCTTGTGAACCCGCTGAGGTCTCAGGGACAGGATGAATCACTGAATCCCTTTTCACACACTGAGCATCTGAATGAGCTGTCCCCCTGTGTGGGCTCACTGGGGTCTCAGTGGGGCAGGAAAAATCGCTGAATCCCCTCTCACACACTGACCATCTGAATGGCCTCTCCCCCTGTGTGGGCTCACTGGGGACTCCGCAGGTGCTGCATTTGAGTGCATCTCCCCCCACACTGGGAACAGGCTTTCCCAGAGTGAGCTCGCTGGTGTTTAAGCAGGTCAGAGGACTGAGTGAATGCTTTCCCACAAGATTAACCGGATGAATGGCCACTCCCCGGTGGGAATGCGCTAATGTCTCCGCTGGTGAGAGGTTTGAATGAATCCTTTCCCACACATGGAGCAGGTGAAAGATCTAAATCCGCTGTGCCATCTCTGGTGCCGAAGCAGGTTGTAAGATCGAGTAAATCCCTTCCCATACGTGGGGCAGGTGAACGGCCTCTCCGCAGTGTGACTTTGTCAGTGAGTGTCCCACTGGGAGGGGTAAGTGAATTTCTAATTCTGATTGAGTACGTCCTCCTGTTCGGAGCTGAAAATGTGTTGCTGGAACAGCGCAGCAGGTCAGGCAGCATTCCAGGGAACAGGAGAATCGACGTTTCGGGCACAAGCCCATAATGAATGGCCGAGCAGAGTTGAGGGGCTGAATGGCCTCCTCCTGTTCCAATGCAAGTTATCCATCAGCAGCTTGTGGTAACATTTCCCCCCACTGTTGACTTCACCTCTATGTCGAACACACTGTTACTGACTGAACTAAACCTGCTAATGTTCAGTGGCTCCCTCTCCTTCCACCCGGGTTTAACTCTCATTATGGAATGCTGTCTTGTATTACTGCGGGAATGCCCACAAGGACTATTCCTGGAGTCTGTATCCCCTGTGATCCACAATCACCGTTTATTTCCTTCTAACTCTCTCACTCTGGCTATTGAACTCTCGGTTTCAATCCATTCTCCTGTCATGCTTTTTAACATGCCCATGTGGGTGGACGAGAGGCAGCTGGGATTTAAGGAAGGGAAGTGGGGATTAGGCGGAAGTACGAGGAGAGGTGACAGTAAAGACAGTTCTCATTGTAACGGCAGAGTTTTTCTGTGACCCAGTGAGTGGTGAGGCACCCGAAATTGTGGGGAGGCAGATTCAATCAGGGATTTGGGAAGACGCTCAGACATTGACCTGTCCATCTGATTGTTAACTCAGACAGAAAGAAAGATGATCATTTAGATAGCACCTTTGATGATCTGGGGCAATGAAACATGCTTCCAACCCAATGATGTCAACCACAAATCTCTGAAAACACAGACACAAAGCTTTGTACTTGTACCAGGTTGTCTCTGAGCCTCCTCTTTTCTTGAGAAAAACATTTTGAGCTGTTCAGACATTTTTGGTGATTATAACCGCTATGTTCCTGTGAGGTTTGTGACTGAACATTTATTTTCCTGTTCCTTGTGAGTGATGAAAGTAGCAGAAACAGTTCCTGACCTGTGAGGGGTTTCGGTTCGTGTATTTATATTTACAAATCCAATCCCACCCTCACATACAGTGTAAAATTGATGTAAAACTGAAGGGAAGGAATGAGTGAGCACCCACAGAATCATATGTATCTGAGTTGAATGAACCGAGCATTAGGAAAATGTGACAACAATCACAACTACTTAGAATCACAGAATCCAGTGGTTGCAGAAGGAGTCTATTCGGCGCATAGAGTCTGCAATGACCTGCTCACCCACCGTACCCCCATAACCCCACATTAACCATGGCTAGCCCAACCCACCTAAATTGCACACTGCGGCCATTTTAGCATGGCCAATCCAGTAACGTTACACATTAGGGGGAGGGACACAAATTACACCCAAATGTTCGGAATTGTGGATGAAGGCTCACAAAAACTTGACTCTGACACAAATGCTCTGCTTTTCAAAATAAAATCTGGGGGAAACTGCAACCGGAAAGATTTCTGATTATCTCAGGAGGAAGAGAATTCAAAACATGCGCCGTTGACCCAGGGGGCGCAGTGAAAGTTACAGAGATCTGGGAACCATCAGAAATGTAACAGGTTGTGAGCAAGGTGGGGGTGAGACAAGGACAAAAAGACTGTCTGTCACAGGAGAGATTCAACAGCAGAAATGGTAGTCCCTCAAGGCCACGGGGAATGGAGTAAGGGCTGGGAAAGAAACAAGGAAACAAGGTGTGCAGCTGTTAAAGAAATACATTTAAAAACAGATTATAAAAGCATAGAGGGCAGAGTTCACGGTCTGAAATTGTAGCTTTCAATGGTGAATACAAAAATCTGTAAAGCCTGGGGAGTTCTATTACAGCCAATACATACAGGATGGGCCAAGTGGCCTCGATCGTGCTATAACTTCCTGATTTTTTTTCCTGACATTTGTAGTTCAAGTCTGATGACGCTAATAACTTTTCAAATTGGACTAGAGTTTAATATTCTGGAGAAGTGTCAAATAAATCACATTGATTACATTGTGCAGACCTTAGTCCATAACCCTGCATGTTCCAGCATTTCAGTGACATCATGTCCTGCCGGTTGAACAGGACATACAGGGATGGTGACGGTGGTGTCTAGGACACTGTAAGCTATGATTCTGTGCGTATGATTGTGTCAGGTTGTTGCTTGACTAATCTGCATTCCAGCTCACCCAATAAGATGTTAGCAGGGTGAGACACTACAGTTGGAGCTCATCTGCTCGCTAGTTCCTTTCCTTCTGCTTTTTAAAAATTTCTTTCTCTCTCACTCTCCCCTTTGCAGACTCTGACACAAGTGTCTCAACATTGAATCATAACATAAGTTTTGAAAAAGTCATGTCTCTACAAGAAAATCAATGGCGGAAAATATATTATTCTTGCATCAACTACATTTTAAACAAAAACAATCCTGTTCAATAAACATTGTCTCATTTCTCCCTTTATTTCTAGCAAGCGAGCTATTATATTTTGTCCCTTAGTTTACCAATCTTAATAAATATCCAATCAATTTCAGAGCAACATGCTTACAAAGTATTGAACCAATTTATCTGTTTAGGTTTTAGCATTAGTTATTAAGTCATTACCATTACAATAATTGCATAATAATTGAGGAGAAAGTGAGGTCTGCAGATGCTGGAGATCAAAGTTGAAACTTTATTGCTGGAACAGCACAGCAGGGGTCAGACAGCATCCAGGGATCAGGAGATTCGACGTTTCGGGCACAGTTTCATTCCTGAAGAAGGGCCTGTGCCCGAAACGTCGAATCTTCTGTTCCCTGGATGCTGCCTGACCTGCTGTGCTGTTCCAGCAATAAAGTTTCAACCTTGCATAATAATTGGTCTGGGTAACAAGTATACTGAGGTTCAAAATTTAATTTATTGACTGTTTGAAAAATGGTACAATGTATCCTTTTTTTCAGGATTCTAACAGTAATTATTAAGGCATTTGCATTATAATAATTATAGTATGCTTTAGTTTAGTCTTGCTAACAACGACAGTGAAGTTTATATTTGAATTTAATCCAATCTTCCCTAGTACATATACAGCAATATAAAAATCCATTTTATTTCCAATGAACACACCCAAAAAATAATCCATTATTTCTGATGCATCACTCACTGTTAAAAATATGACTTTTGCTCATTTGAATGATCTGTGTAATCCCAGCCTTATAAATTTAGAAAAACCTAATTACTTTTCCCTGCAACAATTCCTGTTCACTTTTGCAGATAGCACAGTCAAATAGCAAGATGAAATTTATCATTATTCTTAAGTATGCTAATAGAATTTTGAAAATCTAAATGTTGCTAATATATAATAATTGTTCATTTCAATCCATAGAATATAGAACAATACAGCACAGTACAGGCCCTTTGGCCAAGATGTTGTTCCGACCTTTTATCCTACTCTAAGATCAAACTAACCAACGTGCCCTTCATTTACTATCATCCATGTGCCTATACAAGAGTCGCTTAGATGTCCTTGATGGATCAGAATCTACTACCACCACTGGAGGTGCATTCCACACACTCACCACTATCTATAAAGGAACTATCTCTGACATCTCCCCACAACTTCCCCCATTCATCTTAAAATTATGCATTTTTCGGGGAAAAGTCTTTCATTATCCACTCTATCTATGCCTCTCATCACCTTACACAAAGCTATCAAGTAAACTATCATCCTCTTTCACTGCAATGACCAAATCCCCAGCTCTGTCAACCTTTATTCATAATACATGCCTTCCAGTCCAGGCAACATCTTGATAAATCTCATCTGCACCTTCTCGAAAGCTTCCGCATCCTATGACTAATGAGGTGATCAGAACAGAAAACAATATTCCAAGTGAAGTCTCATCAGAGCTGCAGCATAACCTCGTGGTTCTTAAACTCAATCTCTCCGCTAATGAAACCCAACACACTATACACCGTCTTAATAACCCTATCACCTTGGATGTCAGCTATGAGGGATGTATCGATGTGCACCCCACGATCCCTCTGTTCCTCCACATTGTCAAGAATCCTGCATTTAATCTGAAAATATACATTCAAATTTGAAATTCCAAAATGAATAACTTCACATTTTCCCAGGTTGAACTCCATCTGCCACTTCTCAGCCCAGTTCTGCATCCTGTCAATGTCCTCTAGCAACCTACAAAAGCCCTCCACACTATCCACAACTCCACCAACCCTCGTGTCATTGGCAAACTTCCTAACTCATCCTTCCACTTCCTCATCCAAGTCACTTGTAAAACTCACAAAGTGCAGAGGTCCCAGAACTAATCCCTTCAGAACACCATTGGTCACCGTGCTCCAAGCTGAAAACTATCTATTTAATCTCACCCTGTCTTCTATGGGTCAGCCAATTTATTATCTAACCAGGCAGATTTCCCTATATCCCATGCCTCATTACTTTCTAAATGAGCCTACCATGGGGAACCTTATCAAACACCTTGCTAAAATCCTTATACACCTCATCCACTACTCTGTCCTCACCAATACGTTTGCCACAACCTCAAAGAATTCAATGAGACTTGTGAGGCATAATCTGCCGCTCACAAAGCCATGCTGACCATCTCTAATCAATCTATGCTTTTCCATATAATCATAAATCCTGTCTCTCAGAATTCTCTCCAAACATTTGCCTTCAACTGATGTAAGACTGACTCATCGATGATTCCCAATTGCCTTTCTTGAATAAGGAAATAACGTTTGCCACCCTCCAATCATCTGGTATGACTCCAGTGGACAGTGAGGATGAAAAGACCATTGCCAAAACACAGTAATCACTTGCCTCCCTTCTCATAACAACCTAAGTTATATCCTTTCTGGCCCAGGGGACTTATCTATCCCCATGACTTTTAAATATTTTCAGCACATTGTCTGTCTTAACATCGACCTGTTCGACCATATCAGTTGTTTCACGTTGTCCTCACAAGGAACAAGGTCCCACTCACTCGTGAATATTGAAGCAAAGTACTCATTAAAGAACTCCCCTACCAGCTCAGACACCTGGCACAAGTTTGCTTAACTATAAGGGGTATAATTGTGGAATTATGTCTCAGCATTGAATTAATGTAAAGATATTGCAGTGTACAATCACTCGATTACTTTGAATATTGAACGGTATTTTAACTGAGAAAACACAGTTGAATTGATTTGATTTTATTTCACTTCATGCTAACGTTTAGTGTATTTCGAACCACAATAAGAGTTTCCTTTTTAAATATATGAAACTTACTTAAATTAATCACACGTTTATGAGAAGAAAATAGAATTAACATCTGCTTGTTCCTTCCTTTATCAATGACTGTTCATTTTGATAATGTGGAAGTTGTACATTGTTGAAAGGAAGGGAACTTGTCTTCGGCTGAATATTCACATTGAATGACTGATGCATTTTTAAAATCAAAGTACAATGATCACGCAGTTTTGTCAATTTGTCTTTCAAAGAATTGTCATGAGATTCCTCTTTATTTAAGAGTATCATTCATTTATTCTATTGTTATTGCAAAATATTGTTTAATTTCCAGTCCATTACACACAGAAACTACCTAATTAATTCCCATTCGAATTACTACAATAAACAGCTGATTAGTTTTTATTTGTGTAACCACTTTAAACATAATATTGCAGTCCTGCCGTCCTGAGTGGGAACATTATGAAAGGAGCCTGTGGAGCTGTGGCAGTGTCTCTATTACTAGACCTGAGGTAAGGTTTCAAATCACACCTTCACCAGAAATATATCAAGAGCTATCTGAATGCTGATTAGAGAGTACGTAAGCACAGATTGAACTGCTTTTTAATCTAACATTAGATCTGCTTTTATCTATTATATCAATAATCACAAAATCTGATACTTACTTGTGTCAGGGTACCAAGAAATATGTGTTGGAAAATTCGCTTTAGCCACTTTGCTTTTACAAAAGACTTACATCTGTCCCTGTTTTCTCTAACTGAAAGAAATCTGAAGAGGATTTTCACTTTTACGAAAAAAGGGGAGGTGTTTCCCATATAAATTAATGCTTCTTCGACTAACGTCTTTTCAGTTTATGTAAGGTTTCATAATGACGCTTAACTTTCGGCTAGTGGGGATATCTGTATGTAATTCTGTTGCTTATAAGTTCCTGGAGAATATTTGAAAATGTTGCAGAATTAAAGATTACGATGTCTAAGTAATGAGATTGATCTTTTATTCTTGCAAAGGGGCAAGTCCAAAAAATTGAAACACATTAAACATTATTCCGTCATGCGATAAATTGGAAATAAAGTTGATAGCTTCTTCAGTAAACTAATAAATGCTACCACCTATTACTTGTCAGTCAGCTGATTACCTACTTTGTAACTAAATGTTGTGATTCATCTAAATATTACTCTGTCCTTTGATCAAAGTGAATTTGTAATTGTTGTTCAGTTTATGAATTGTCAGAAACTTGTTTTTATTTTTCCATTCACCTGTTCATTTGGACCCTAAGATTGAAATGCTTTGAAAATATTGTAGTTTGTTCATTTAAAAATAAGGTTTGCACATCTCTCACATATCTCACTTCTTGTAAAATGATCCAAGAATGTTTTCTGGGGGAATTCTAGTAAATACGAAACATTTGTTGGCTTCATTTAAGGTCTTTAACACCCAGTTATCAATCTGTTGTCAATGTTTCAGCTGTTTACATTGACATTCATTAGGTACTCATTCAGAGAGATCAACTGACAATTATAAACTATTTGCAGGATTATTGAATTGAGAAAAAGATACAGACGTGGAAACATTTTTTAGAAGGAATTGCTTTTTCATTCAAATGTGTTGGCTGTTCAAGAATTCTATATCGCCTTCCATTGGTTTTCTTGTCGAGAATGTAAATTTATAATTCATGTGAATATTAATATGTTCTGTTTCTTTTAATTTGTATCAGATTTAAAAAGAAAAAGAGGAGCAATTAACATGAAAACTTCAGTGAATAGAAAGGACAGTAAATGAAATTGACAGAGGTAACTTTTAGTACTGTCTCTGAATATTCAGTCAAATATTTCTAATGGCAAGAGCGTGGTGCCGGTAAAGCACAGCAGGTCAGGCAGCATTCGAGGAGAAGCAGAATCGACGTTTTGCGCATAAGCCCTTCATCAGGAATCTTTTCGATACTCCTGCTCTTTGAATGTGCCTGCACTTTTCCAACACCACAGCTTTCCTCACTTTCTCCAAATATGCTTAATGAACATGAACTGAAAATGTTAGCATCAGCAGTTGAACAAGACCAAATAAACACATTCTTTGCAATATCTATAGTGAAAACTTGTTTGAGGACATGCAACAAATCAGATCGAACAACATCTCTTGCCGTTAGAACCCTTGGCCCTTCATAATAAAGAATAACCATGCTTTGAACAACCAGAATGGTGTATAACGACTGAACTGAAATACCAGAGGACAACGATTGCATTTATTGAAGGGAATGATAACCAGATCCTTACTGTGATAGTGGGGATTGATCTCAGAAACAATAAAATTTTACTGTGATTATTCCACTGAACAGTAATTAGATGGTCATGAAGATCTTTGTGTGGCTTTATGTGCAGTGTTTTGTTTGAACATTGATTTCAGTAACATTGAGATATTTTACAAGATTGACAGTTGACAGTTAAAGATAAGTTTTAAATGCAACATTTAAAAAATTGTCAGTTTTGTTTAGCGAAACACAATTCTAAGTTTATGGAATCCCTACTGTGTGGAAACAGGCCATTTAGCCCAACACGTCCACACTGACGTTCCAAAGAATAATCCACTCAGCACCATTGAGCTCTCAGATTACTGGACATTTACCCCTGACTAATGCACATAACCTACACATCCCTGAACATAACGTGCAGCTTAGCATGGCCAATGTACCTAACCTGCATATCTTTAGATTGTAGGAGAAAACCAGAACAAACAAAACTCCACACAAACATGTGGCCGAGGATGGAATCAAACCCAAGTGCATAACACTTTAAGACACGAGTGCTAAGCACTGATCCTCTGTTCTCAATGCCCAGCCCCCATGTTCAAGAGGTCTATGTAGCTGTTCATTGGTTCTCTTGTCCAGATACTAATTTATAATTCACATCGCTTTTATTGCGCACTGAATTTTGAAATTCGTCTCAAAGTTAAGAAGAAAACGAGGAGCAATTAATATGAGAACTTGAGTGAATAGAAAGCACAGTAAAATTAAATTACAGACTGTGAGAAACAAGGCTCAGTCACTTCAATAATTTCAGCCCAAGACAAGATCTGAAGCAATCAGCTTGTTTATTCGACGCTTGCACGCGTGGTGCCTGGAATAAGGCACACAGAGTTTAGCAAATACGTATCTTTTCTAGGACTCACTACTCCAAACCCGGAGCCCATTACTATTGTTTCTCGCATGCCTTATCCGGCCTTGTGCTTAACAAATTACAAGTTTTACTTGGCCATTTCACCACATTCTGCTGTGGTCAATTGTTCGGTATATCCTCCATCACTACTATCTAAATCCCCCACTTGTGACATTTCCTCCCTTGCCCCATCCATATTGATCCTTATGACCTTTTAATTGGGGTTTGTTTTTGTGTTTTTGCAAAAGTGGGAAACAGATGCTTATAACTACTGCTTGTACAGGCATATCTGGCTTAACCTACATCCTCACAGCACCTTATCTCGATGTCTGTAACATCTACCATTGTTTGCAGGCACGTTTCATTCTTGTATGCACATTTTAGCTAATACAAAAACAATTATATATTTCCTTCACATAGTTTTCATTCTTGTTGACTCAGCTCTTGGTTGAAACAATTATACACTGGTGTGAGTGCATAAATCTTGCATGAATAATTATGATTGCAGAAGTGACACTACTTTACCTATATCCCAAAATTTCCCCCTTTTTCTTTAATTACCATTTGTTACCTTCTGCATTTTTCTTTTAAGCATAACCCCCAAAATTCGCAAGCATCATTCTGGAGATTTCATCCCTCTTGGTCTCACTCATCCCTTCATTATTTAATCGACACAGTTCATCTTCCTGATTCCATTTTAGGGGTATCTGTTTTATTAAGGCTGTCTGAATCAGTCTTTAAGTGAGTCCTCGTATACAGGTCATGATACAACAGCCAATGGCTACCAATACCCCGGCTACTACTATCGGGGAAGTAAGGATGGAAACCAGCACCTCTTCCATTTTCCAAACCATGATTCACGCCATCCCATGAGAGATTTGTCTACTCCTGAACTCTCAGCCAGTTCCTCTGCTAAGGTAGTCAATCCCCTTAACGCCCGAGTAATTGAACCATCAGGTGCAGTGTTATTAGGAATAAAGGTGCAACAGCTTCCTCCTAACATCACACACACACAGACTTTTTCCACTAAAATCATATCAAGGGCCATTCTGTTTTCCCATGCCATCCTACTTGTCGCATCAATCTGTTCTGATATTCTTTTTACCGCATCTCTTGCATAATTTATAAATCGCTGTTGATAATAGAATATGTAATTTATCCAATTTACATTTTTATTAATTGTTACCCACTAAAAGAGAGCTGACTCATAGCCTGCTGCAATCTGGTTACGAGCCTTGAACTCATCAGGTACCCCCCTAGGGACTCCTACAGAATCGAGATAAATCATGTCATCAAAAGAAGTGTCTAACAGTGATCTCTTACTCCTTCCCTTTTCCCGCACTATTTTTTACTTCTCAAATGCCAGGGTAAATGGAATTATCAATTGTACAATTACACATATCACTCTCCAATCCGGTGGTAGGATGGGTGTCAATATTTTGCCTCCACAGTACCACCACAGATCCGCTCGGGGAGCCTTTGGTGCTGAGTAGTTCCCTCCCCTGTCCATTTCGGTGACATTCTTAATCTCTGTACATACTTTCAGCTCCCGAAAATCTCTAGACCGATTTGTACCTTGTCTACGCACACATGTCGTGTGATTTCCGACTGCAGCTGAAAACGTAGGGGGGGCTTTTGAATCTTTGTTCTCCAAGGGAGCGAACATCAGAGATAGGGAGGTACAATTCCTATCATTCCATGCAGTCTTATCCTGTTACAGGGCTACTATACATTTCATGCCCTTCCTGTCTCGCTTACACCCGAGCGGAAAGGGAACCACCTGGGCCACTGGCCTACCAGAGGCACATGCATAGCAATTGCTCTTGTTCAGACTTTTTACAGTACACTTTACCCATTCAATCCAGACATTTTCATCCCCAAATCCAGTTTCTATTTCGATGGTCTGTTTCAAGTCATTTATCTCTATAATTTTTACTACTTTAGCATCATTGAGAGGGGTGAAAGGTTGTACCTTATTATTCAATAGTTCTGCCCGTTTTCCCTGTCCTGCGCTAATTTGAAAATAACAGCCCGAGAAATCCTTCCCGTTTGCTTACATTTCTAACCCAAATGTTTCATCTAATTGTATCTCATAGGTGACCCCCCCCCCCCCCACCCCAACCCCGAGAATTGCTTTGTGCCATGTGGTTTTCTTTATAATTAGGTATATTGGGTTACGCGCTTTATTGGGGAGAAAGTGAGGTCAGCCGATGCTGGAGATCAGAGCTGAAAATATGTTGCTGGAAAAGCGCAGCAGGTCAGGCAGCATCCAGGGAACAGGAGAATCGACGTTTCGGGCATAATGAAGAAGGGCTTATACCCGAAACGTCGATTCTCCTGTTCCCTGGATGCTGCCTGACCTGCTGCGCTTTTCCAGCAACACATTTTCAGCTACGCTCTTTATTGGGACAATCGAGAGGTGATCGGAAGGTGGCCCTGTGAATTGTGACAAGACCATTATACCAAGTACCATCCCCAAAGGACTTAAGATGTATCTCTGAGCTGTGGTACTCTCTCTGATTATCTATATCCCCACAATTTACTAAGTTACATGCATCAGGTCTATTACTTGCGAATTATCAGACTCAGGGACCGTTAATAACACATATGAAAATTATATTTGACAAAATCCCAATGCTAATAGAGCTAGCATCATAACTCTAAGCATCCCCAGCATTCTAAAAATTGTGCTGAAGCACAAAAAAAACGTAATACACAATCCTACAGAAATAATCCCGCGCTCGCGTCGCCACTGTATAATCAGTTACTCTAAGTCTCTTCAGCCTGAGTTTCAGCGGGTCTTGCGTTGATTCGGCTGTCCAGACTTCTTCCTCAACTGGAGATTACACTGGCCTTTGATCCGAGTGTAGTGAGTCCAGCCTTTCTCCGCTGTCCTTATAATCGTTTCGGTAATCAAAGGATCCTGATACGGCCCTTCCCAGTCCTGCTGCAATTTAGTCTCTGTCCATGATTTTACTGAGACCCAGTCTCCTGGCCGGATGGGATGAACGGTGAATTCAAGGGGCGGAGTCTGTGCCAATAAACTCTGTTTTCTGAGGAGAGACAAAGAGGCAGACAAGCCCAGTATATACTTCTTTAGAACAAGTCTTTAGCTTCGGGAATTGTCAATTCTGCATTCGTTCCCAGATAAGGTAATCCAAATATGATTTCATATGGGATAGTCCCAAATCTTTCCTTGGGGCTATTTGTACTCGCAAGAGAGCTATAGGGAAACATTTGGTCCATGGGAGTCTGGTTTCTATTGTCAATTTAGAGAGTTGTCGTTTGAGTGTTTGGTTCATTCTCTCAAACCTTCCTGATGATGGTGGGTGCCATGGAGCATGGAACCCCCAGGAAATTCCCAAACCTTTCATTATCTCCTGTAACACTTTAGAGGTAAAATGAGTTCCTTGGTCGGAATCTATACGGTTCACTAGCCCATATCGGGGAATTATGTGCTCTAATATTGTTTTAGACACCACACTTGCAGTGGTGGTAGCTAGGGTGTATGCCTCAACCCAAACAGACAGATGATCTACTATGACTAAGGTATATTTTAGTCTTCCTACACTGGATAGTTCAGTATAATCTACTTGTATACTCTGGAAGGGTCTCAATCCCGGGTCTGTTCCTCCCGGGGTCGGTTTTCTCAAGACTTTCTTATTTACCTTTCTGCATATTATACATCCCTCACATATTTGTTTAGCAATTGTATATATTCCTTTACATCCATATTCCCTAAGAGCTAAAAGATACGTTGCTTGTACTCCCCAATGGCTGCCTTGATGTATGACAGCCATAATTTCTCACATCATCATTTTGTTTAATATTTATCTTCCATCGGGTAACATCCATTGCCCGTCTGTTGTTTTTTGCAGCCCCAAAATCTTTCAATTCTTTTTCTTCTCTTTCAGTAAATATAGGAGCTTCCCGGGGATCAGGGACAGTAGGTATTAGGGAATGAATCAGCACTCCTTGTGGGTCCAGGCCTGCTTCTTTCGCCACTTCATCGGCTAATCTATTCCCCCTAACTTCTGGTCCATTTCCTTTCTGATGACCATTTACATGCACTACCGCTATTTCTCGGGGGAGTAATAGGGATTCAAAGACCCGTTTAATCAACTCCTCATGTGCTAATTCCTTCCCCGGCTATTGATCAGTCCTCTTTCCTGCCATATCTTTCCCAAAGTGTGCACAACACCAAATGCATATTTAGAGTCACTGTATGCTGCTCCCTCTTTATTTTCTAACGCCCTAAGGGCTCTTTGCAATGCATAGAGTTCGCAGGTCTGAGCTGACCACCCATTCGGCAACCTTCCTGCCTCCACCACACTATCTTTCGTCCCGTCTACAACTGCATACACATTATTTCTTTTCCATTCAGTCACCCGGGATGATTCGCCAATAAAAAGTCGGGCTCCTGCATGAAGTGGAACATCTCTCAGGTCCATGCAGACTTTAGTTTGGTATTCTATAATGTCAAGGCAGTCGTGCCCTGGATTCTGAGGAGATTCTCCTTCCCCTTTCCAAAGAAAGGCAGCTGGATTTAAACTATTGTCCGTGACCAGCACTAGATCATCCTTTTCTATTAATATTGCCTCATATTTCAGAACCCGCGAGTCTGTCAAACATCGCCCAGCTTTTTGGTTTATGATCGTTCTCACTTGGTGTGGGGTGCTTACTATTAGGGCTCCACCAAATGTAAGCTTCCTGCTTTCCTCCACCAACAACGTATACCTAATAACATATAGGGATTTGGCACCACTGGGTGCCTGACCTGTTGCCGCCACGGCCTGCAAAAACTCAGGCCACCCCCGGGATACTGTCTCTAATAGCTTCGAAAGATATGCTACTGGCTGTTTCATTCCTCCCCACCTCTGGGTTAATACTCCCAAAGCCGCTCCCTTATCTACGGTAGCAAAGAGGTGGAAGAGTTTATCTCGAGAAGGTAAGGCTAATATGGGGGCATGGATCAGATCTCTTTTGAATTCTTAAATAGTTCTTTTTCCTCTTCTTCCCAACTTAGACACTTTGGTTCCTCCTGTAATAGTTTAAGATTTAATGTATTCGTCTTTTGATCATATGAATCAATCCACAATCTACAATATCCCGTTAAACCCCAAAAATTACGTACTTCCCGTTTGGTCCTGGGCAGTGGAATCCCCAGTATTCCCTCTAACCGTTCCAGGCTTATCTTTCGCTTTCCCTCACTAACTAAATGTCCCAAGTATTTCACTTTTCTCTCCACATATTGTATTTTGTTTTTAGATACTCGCAGTCCCTGCTGACCCAGGAAATTCAATATTTTTTTAGTGGCTTCTACGACTCTTTCTCTTCTCTTTCCTGTTACTAAGAGGTCGTCTACATACTGCAACAGAGTAGTTCCCTTGGGGCTGCTAAATTTCTCCAATATTTGTACTAACATCTGTCCAAATAAATTCGGGGATTGGGTAAACCCCTAGGGGAGCACGGTCCACCGGTATTGCTGTTTGCATCCTGTCTTGGGATCTTCCCATTCAAAGGCAAAAAAATCCTACTTTCCTCCGCCAAGGGACAACCCAAAAGGCATCCTTTAAATCTATCACACTAAACCATTTGTGGTCTTGAGGGATCTTACCTAATAACGTATAGGGATTTGGCACCACTGGGTGCCTGACCTGTTGCATTCGATTCAATGTTCTCAAATCCTGCACCAATCGATAGGTTCCATCGGATTTTCGCACTGGTAGCTAAGAGGATAATTAAATCTAATCCTAGATAGTTACTTCATATATCAGGGATAAACAACAGTTTCCCCTGTGACTGTACCCTTCGGACCTTATATCATCACAGGTTCAAATACTGGAACAGTAAATCCTTCCCCTTTTACGCCGGAAACAGTAATTGACCGTGTTGACATTGCTACTTTCTTAGGTTTAAAATTCAGCGATGACCGTGCTACCCCCGTATCTACTAGGAAGACTACCTCTTCCCCACAGGGTCCCACCTTCAAGTTTATCAACAGTTCCTGGTGGCTCCCCCGGGGGCAGGAACCCCTGACACCCCTATTCTTCATCAAAATTCATAAGCGGAATTGCCCTTTCTTCCCTTTGCAGATCAGGACACTCCCGCTTAAAATGCCCGAGTTTCTGCAATAACAGCACCCTGCCTGTGGAGACTTCCATCTCTGCCCCTGTCGCCTGAACCCTCTATCAAATGCTCCCCCTTTTCCTCTCCCTCTCCCTCTCCCTCTTCCTCTCTGTCCTACATGCTGCCACCCGCTGCTCACTATTGGTTCCATTCTTTTCTTAACTACATCATCAATCGTAGCTACCATCATTTTTACCTTCTGTTTATGTCTCTCATCCTCTCTCTTTGCAAACACTTTCTGTGACTCTCTTAACAATTCATCTAATGGTTTTTCGCTCCACCCTTCTATCTTCAGTATCTTTCTCTGTGTCTGGCCATGCCTTTGTCACAAAATGTACTTTCAAAAGACCCTGTGCCACTGGGTCCTCAGGGTTCATTCCAGAGTCTTTCCGCATTGAGTCTCTTAATCTTTGCAAGAAAGCTGAGGGTATCTCATCTTTCTCCTTTTTAACTTCAAAGGCTTTAGTCAAATTCTGCGACTTCACAACTGCCTCTCTTATTCCTTTTAGAATCAGGTCTTTCAATTCTATCATTTCTTCCCTATGCTCCGGGTTTTGATTTTCCCACTGGGTGTTTCTGAGGGGAAACTCCGTCTCTCCCTGTCCAGTATCCCGATCCCTAATGGGAAGTTCCCTGTTCCATATATTAATGGCTGCTCCTGGTATAAGTCCCCTTTCTTTCCCAGTAAATAGTACATTCAAAATAGACATCAAATCAGTCCAAGTATACAAACCGGGCCCCGAGAATTGATCAAATTGTTCAGACAGCCCTACCGGATCCTCAACCAGGACCTTCATCTCCTTTTGAAATGTTCTGACCTCCCCACTGGTGAAGGGGACACTTACAAACCCAATCTCTTTGTCCCCTATTGGTACCTCCCAAAGGGATAAGTCTTTATATTCTTCCGCTTTTTTGTTGTTGTTTTTCCCCTTAGGCTTTCGTTTAGATACTCCAGAGGCCTCCTCTCCATCTACTTTATCTTCCCTTCCTTTTGTTGTGAATTGATGGTCGGGAACAACAACATCCCGGTCCACCGCCCCTTCATTCTTCTCTTGTGGGTCGTCCGTTCCCTGTCCCTGTCGGTCTGTCTCTCCTCCTCCCCCACTTTCACCTAATCTGATTTTATGGTACGTGGAGCGGGAGTGCAAACAGGCAAAAGGATCCCAGGGACTGGCTGGGGCAGAGGGGGAATCCTTTGTCTTTACTACCATCACTCCCAAACTGCCCTTCCAACAGGACGCATAGTCCGCCTCTACTTGACTAAAAGTTTGTGTTTTATTTACATACAAATCTAAATACTGACATACCCAATCCTCATCCGAATCATACTTTGGACAGATGAAGGATTGGTTCTTTGGTCCATACTAAACAAAAATATTTAATCATTTTCTTTTTATCTTTTTCCCTTGTACAAGTGTTACTTGTCCATTCCCTCAACATCCTTCCCAACGGACTTTCAGGAGGAATGTTACCAGGGACTTTTCCTTCCTTTACTCCGTGACAGTTCGACTTACTCTGCCGACCCCCCATTTCTCGGGGCCCTCACCAGTCCCTCAGCGATTAAATACCCCTTTTCCTTGCCACCAAGTTAATACTTAAAAGTCAGTTTTCCGACGTTGGTCTGTGCACAGAGTTGCCTGGCACCTTTTTTCCATACTTTTTATCGAGCTTCTTTCACTTTCTTATTCAGATGTCTCTCTTGTGGGATTCGTACCAGTCGCCCAAGGGAGCGGACAAATCCGGGACAAGAAACCGCTCCTCAATTGTGAATGGGGGCATCTTCCCACTGTCCAGGGCCAGCCACTCCCCCTGGCGATGGAAGAATATCCCGGACGATCCCCCAATTGTGAGAAACTAAACCCACTCACTTCAATAATTTCAGAGCGAGACAAGATCTGAAGCAATCAGCATGTTTACTATATGCTTGCAAGCGTGGTGTCTGAAAATTCCTCGCAGAGTTTAGCAAGTACATAGGATTCACTACTCCAAACCTGGTGCCCATTACTATTGTTTCTCTCTTGCCTTAACCGGCCTTGTGCATTACAAAGTGTAGGTTTTAATTGGCCTTTTCATCACATCATGGCTGTGGTCAACTGTTAGGTATATCCTCCTTCACTGCGATCTATTTCCCCCACTTGTGACATTTCCTCCCTTTCCCCAACCATATTGAACCTTACGACCTTTTAATTGGGGTTTGTTTTTTGTTTTTGCAGAAATGCTTATAACTACTGCTTGTACAAGCATATCTTGCTTAACCTACATCCTCACAGCACCTTATCTATTTGTCTGTACATATACCATTGTTTGCAGACACCTTTCACTCTTGTATGCACATTTTAGCTAATATGAAAACAATTATATATTTCCTTCATATAGGTTTCATTCTTGTTGACTCAGTTCTTTGTTGAAACAATTGTACACTGGTGTGAGTTCATTTACCTTGCATAAGTAATTATGATTGCAGAAGTAACACTACTTCACCTGTAACCCACAGTTGGTAGTGTAGTGAACAAAGAAGAACAAAGAATGCAGAAAATGTGCAGCCCAGGAACAGCCGAGCTTGAGCCGGTCCAAATCAACTATCTAAATATGTCGCCCAATTTCTAACCATCCGTATCCCTCTGCTTCTCACTTACTCATGCATCTGTCCAAGCGCACCTGAAATGAATCTACCATGCCTGTCTCTACTACCTCTGCTGGCAACGCATTCCAGCACCGACCACCCTCTGTGTAAAATACTTTCCATGTCTATCTCTCTTAAACGTTTCACATCTCTCATTGAATGCGTGACCTCTCATTATTGAATCCCTCATCTTGTGAAAAAGCTTATCTCTATCCAACCCTGTCTGTACCCTTCATTATATTGTAGACCTCAATCAGGTCCCCTCAATCTCGTTTTTTCTAATGAAAGCAAAAGTAACCTACTCAACCTCTCTTCAGAGCTTGCATCTTCCATACCAGGCAACATCTGCGTAAACCTTCTCCGCATTCTCTCCTAAACGTCCACATAATTTTGGTAATTTGGCGACCAGAACTGTATCGCGGTCGAAACAAACTCTTGTACGAGTTTAGCAGGACTTGCCTGCTCTTCTACTCAATGCCCTATCCGGTGAAGGCAAGCATGCCATATGCCTTCTTGACCATTCTAACCACTTGTGCAGTCAGCTTCAGGGTACAAAGGACCTGAACTCCCAGATCTCTCTTCTCATCAAGTTTACCAAAGGGTCTTCCGTTTCCTGTAAACTTGGCTCTGGAATTAGACTTCCCCAAATCATCACCTCACATTTGTTTGGATGGAACACCATTTGCCACTTCACCGCTCAACTCTTCTGTCTATCTATATTCCCCTGCATTCTTTGACAGTCCCCAATGTTTTCTGGCTACTCCACCAATCTTTGTATCATCTGAAAATGTAGTGGCGAGATACTGGGCTAGCAACCCTTGGATATTGGAACATGGCAGTTGTTCATCCCATGCAGCAAGGAACCATGTTTGGATGCTTGTTCCCAGTGAAGTACCACTGTTTCCTGATGTAGATCAATAATTAAAACTTTTCTATTCGGAGTCATGATTTAGAAGTTTACTGACGATACATAGTCATGTAGTTGACAATGATAAATAATGTCAGGGACCGCAGGGATGCATCCATCAGGTGGAAAGGATAAATGGCGAATGGAATTGAATCCAGACCAATGAGTGGTAGTGAATTTGGGGAGTTGTAACAATAACAGTGAGGATTCTGAGTGGTGTACAGGAACAAAGAGATCTTGGAGTGGACATTCACATATCCCTGAAGATTGTTGGAAAGGGAGATCAGTTGTTCGAGAGGTTTTTGGATATTTTCTATTGTTGACCACAGACTGTGATGATATTCGATCTTTAGCAACCGCCAGTTTAGGAAATAAATGAAGGAACGAGCACAAGTCTGGTCCATGCAATAATCTACATTTTTAAAAATTGAAAGATGAAAGAAAAAGGGCTGAAGTATAAATCTTTGCCCATCAAACTACTTCACCACTCAATGCATTTACCACTGATTCCTCTCCAGGTCATGCTGGTATGTGCCTTGAAGGGTAATTTGCAAATGGTGAAGGTTCAGTGCATCTTCAGCCTTGTCCTTATAGTCAGTACAGTTTTTGAGCTTTGAAGGTTCTGTCAACAAAGCCTGGATGACGTACTCCAGTGAATCTTCTATGTGGTGCACTCTGCTGCAATTGTGCCTTAGCAGTTAAGGGAATAAATATTCAGGTGTTTGAACAATATACAGTTAAGTGACTGCATTGTCGTGGAGGGTGCCCAGTTCCTTCAGTGGCATTGAAGCTGCACCCACCTCGGCAAATGGAGAGAGTTCTGTTAAACATCTAATTTGTGTGTTGCGGACGATGTAGGCTTTACGGAGACAAGAGTTGAGTTAATAATCAAACAAAGTCGACCCACGGACAGGTTTTTGTCGTCAACTTCTTTATATGGGCGGTCAGGTTCCATTTTTACTAAATACTAGCTCCCAGGACGATTACACAGAAGAATTCAGTTACATTGAAGCCATTAAATGTCAATCGAATGTGAGTAGATTCTCATTTGTCAGAGTTATCTTCGCTGTATTTGGTCCTTCTGTGGATAAATCCGATTCTAATCGCTTTCTGATTTCAAGTTTCAATTCCCGTCTGCGCCTGAAATTTCAACCCGTTTCCTTGCCGAAATTTCTCCACCTGCCTTCATGACATGTAAGGGACAGCGCAGACTTACTAACATGTTGCTAACTCTGTATACAGTAGATCTTCGTGAAATGATTGGTTAGGCTCGGATTATTCTCCTTGAAACAAAGGAGGAGGGGGGAACTTTATAATCACATAATAACAATTATAAATGTTCAATATTCGTGGGATCTTGACAGGGTCGATACGGGCAGGTGGCTTGCCCTATGCTCTGAGGAGAGCACCAGAGGACATAATCTCAGAATTAAATGTTGCCCATTTAATTCAGAAATGAGGATTAATTTCTTTGCTCAGGGGTCAAACAATCTACGGCATTTTCCAGTAACCGCTGTTGAGACTGTGTGGTTGGGTATTTTCAAACTGAACCAGATAGTTAATCAGAAAGATGATGAAACTTTGTCGAGCTAAGTGAGCAGAAAGGAATTCAAGATTATCAGATCAACTATGTTAAAAATCACACAACATCAGGTGACTATCACCTGATGAAGGAGCATCGCTCCGAAAGCTAGTGCGCTTCCAATTAAACCTGTTGGACTATAACCTGGTGTTTTGTGATTTTTAACTTTGTACACTGCAGTCCAACACCAGCATCTCCAAATCAGGTCATCCATGAGTTCGTTGAATGGTTGAGCAGACTCCTTGGGCTGAATAGCATACTTCCACTTGGTTTAACATTTGGTCTAACGCCTTATTTTATTCATTAGTTCAGAATTGTGAGGGGATGGGATGAAGTGACAGAAAAGGTTTATTAAACAGATCAGACAGATCAGGAACAAGGCTCATAAACTCAGCAAGAAGAAATGTGCTGTGACCTGGGGGCAACAAATGACACTGAGCTCAGCACAGGTGGCTGTGTACATAAGCTGTGATTACTGAAGGAAGTTGCTCGATCTTATACAGTTGACAAGTCAGTGATCACGCTGGAGGATGGATCGTTGTATGATTCACACACAGCAGAAATTTGTGAAAGAATGAAATGTTTGTTTCATTGGAGAAATTTACTGCGGTTCAAATTCCGAGTGACTGTTTGAAATACTCATGAGACCTTTGCGGGATGTGTTAGGTTAAAATACTCATGAATAACCCCACTGGATAAACTTGTGCTCCCGATCGCTTGTCATTTTTTTCTCTTTCTTTCGATGTAAATTCATAGAAAGACAAGATGGAATGTGGGGCGGGAAGAAAAATGCGTTCTTTCTCATTACACCAAGTTAATCTCCAATTGAATAGAATGACTGCTCTCACTCTTAATTTCGACTTTAATGTGGTGTCGATTATTCGTGAATCTCCCGTGCAGTGAAGGGCAAGAACATGATTTTCGATCCAGTGTATACCAGAGTGTGA
This sequence comes from Chiloscyllium plagiosum, assembly GCF_037043375.1. NCBI lineage: Eukaryota > Metazoa > Chordata > Chondrichthyes > Orectolobiformes > Hemiscylliidae > Chiloscyllium > Chiloscyllium plagiosum. The sequence continues at coordinate 67,211,939 of NW_028270176.1, read as the reverse complement.
GGTGCAAAGAAAAACTGCTAGAGCGGTGCATAAAGTTAGCAACCAGAGTGTGATTCGAACCCGTGAATGTGGAGCACAGCGGTATAATAACCCACCACCATAATCTCTCGGTCTCCTCTTCACATTTTGTAGTGGGGTGAAATGTGACCTCATCAGGTTACATGTGGTGAAAGTCATGGATGAGAAAGTTCCAGAGCGGAATCGAATCCACACTATTGTGTTTCTGCTTTCACCAGAATTATATTAACAGCAAATTCCAATAAATAGCCATGCTGGTCAGAATGAATAGCTGTCAGTAATACATTCTGAGTCAGAACTGTGTCAGAATGAAACAGAACAAGAATTTTCCGTCATATTTACACCTACATTTGACTCATAATTTCTTCAGTCACTTTCTCTCTCACGTGAAGAAGCAGCCATGGTGAGTGAAATAAAGGCGATGTTGTCGCTCAATGGCCTTTCTCATATGGCTGAACCTGAATTGGATTAAATCGCAAGAAATGCTGATTTGTTCGTTTCATTTTAATTTTGCTGAAACCTCAAAATGTTCATTGTAATAATCAGAAGTGAATTAGATATATCTCATTGGAACGGTTAATGTTGTATTCAAATTTGCTCTGACTTTATTTCAGCTTAAGGAAAATTCTGCTTAGAAAAACAGAGGGTTAAAGTACAAAAGAAAACCCACCAGTTTTGTTGCTCGTTGCTTTGGCAGATTTCACTGATTATTAAATGGACCAAACATCATGGTGTTTGTTCTCACATCCTTAAGTCATGTGATGAAAGCAGGAAGTCGATCTCCAAGCAAATAGTCACTTCCTATTCATTATGTAATATCTTCCCTTCACAAAAAATAAAACTCCACTCAGTTCCATTTACAATGCTTTAGATGGAATATTATGCCAAATCTTTCAAAATGCAGAGTTTTGGAACCGAATCTTATTCAGCTGCACTCATTAAAGAAATTTCTTTACATTTCATGTCAACCAACTTAGACATTGTTTCCCCGCAACTTCCAACTGACTACACTACACCTCTGCACCTTTACCTAACCACACGCAGTCTCTCTCCTTGTGAAATTTATTTCTTGCATGTCACCAAATGTGCCTTTCCAAATATTTTGAAAAACAGATCTTCGGAGTGACAGCGATTCTGTTCTCATCATTTCTTTGTCCTTCAAAGGGTCTAGCAAAGGTTTTGAATGCCCGACGTCGAGATGTTTACTTACTTGAAAGAGGGAATTTTCCACCTATTTACTCTGTCCAAACATTTCATAACCTGAAAAATCCCCATTAAGTCTTCCTTGGTTCAGGGATAACTGTTCTCAATTTTCCAAGAAGACAACTGAATAAATTCTCATCCTCAGTACACCCCCATTAGCATATTCTCTAATGGCTTTACAGCCCAGTAAACACCGTCATTATCAATTCATAGAATCACAGAATCCTACAGTGAAGAAAGAGCATTTCAGTCAATCGAGCCGGTGTCGACTCTCTGAAGAGCATCTCACCCAGACCTAGCTCCCCTCCCTATTTCCTTATATTTCACCTGAAGAAGGGGAATCCCTCCCCCTTATGATTTCAAATAAAACTGTTGGAAGGTCAGAAGTCACCTGACGTCCTGTGACTTCTGACTTTATCCCCGCGTTACCAATGTCTAATTCACCTAACTTACTTAATTCACTCCCTGGACACGAGTGGGCAATTTAACTTTGCCAATCAACCTAACCCTCCCTCTGAACAGCAGTGCGAATTACTGAGACAATGTTCCATCATACTGAGTAAATGTTGTATCATTTTTTAATGGTTTTATACCCTGGTAAAACTCATCAAAACAAATGAACCCAAATTCAATGTATCAAAACGCTACTCTGTCCTTTACAATTTAATTCGTGCTGTGGGAAATGTCTCTGCACTCATATTTGAATGCGTTTATGTTGTTTCTTCCTCAGCTTCTGCTTCTAGTAAACACTTCAATCTGCAACAAGTCTGTCACATGCTTTTCATTCCAACACAGTCACAAGGTGAAGTTTGCAGAAGTCACGTGTTTGGCCGTTCACTGACACTCTGCCTCCCTGAGAGCTGCAGTCCTTCCCCACCTTTATTCAGGCAGCACTGTCCTTCGTGTGATATGCCTTTTCGAGAATGGAAGGACAGGTGTCAATATCCGCACTTGGAAATGGAGCGACAGTTTTAAAACATTTACACTATCCCCAGCGGAAAATTGAGCTCTGTGGAAGGCAGGGACATTAACCATTATACTACAGAGGACAAGAGTGTCAAAGGAGGCCCTTCAATCAAATGTGGCCACACTTGTCAAAAACAACTGCCTGATGAACTGAATCCCATTTCAGAATGCTTACCCCAAAGCCTTATATGTCTTGGCATCAAAAGTTCACATCTGAATATTTATTCACGTTACAAGTGTTTCTGCCGCTCTGAAAAATGCAGACAGTGTATTCCAAATTCCAACCACCCACTGGCTGATAAAGCTTTTTCACACATCTTCTCAAACCTTTCTGTCTTTCTTCTTAAGTCTCTGGCTCCTGCTGATCGATCCTTCCATCAATGGGAAACTCGTTCAGTCAACCCTGTCCATGCCCTAACTCAATCATGTCTTGTATACATCTCCTTTGCACTGCGACAAACACTCCACTCTGTCCTGTCTTTCTTCACAACTGAAACTCTTCAGCCCAAACAGTATCCCGGTAAATATCTCCTGCAATTTTCTCAGTGTGATCACATCCCTGCTAAAAAATACTTGCAAAACTGCACACAACACTCTTGCTTGGGCCTAATGGGCATTTGTTTTAATATTTCTGGATTTGTATGAGGGCGATTCTGGCTAAGCAGAATTTATTACCCATTCCGAATTGCCCAGAGTGCAGTTGAGACTCAACCATATTGCTCTGAGTCTGAAGTCACATGCAGCCTAGACCAAGTAAAGATAGCAAATTCCATCCCGAAATGACATCAGTGAAACAGATTTTTTTTCAACAATTCTCAATGGATCTATAGTAGCCATTAGATTCTTCCTTGCAGATATTTTTTGAATCCAAATTTGACAATCATGGCATAGTGGGATTCAAGCCCGGGTGTCGAGACTATTACCTCGGTCTCTGGATTATCAGTCCTATGAAATTATCACAAGAACAACGCAGAAAGCCATAAAAGCTGATCTTTTCCAATAAAATGTCTTTTCACAAAAACTGCCCTGGGTATTTTCCATGAGCCTGACGCTCCAATTGTCTCTGGCCTATGTCAGTAAAAGCTGCTGGATGGGGATTGATTTCACAACCGCGGTATCCAAATGGATCGATTTGTTTGGAGGTCCAGATGGTGGGATTGGGGCACGAACACCGCAGCAGCAGTACAGACAGAACAGTATGAATGTGAAAGAGAGTGATAGATTGTGCATTGCCTCAGAGAATGGGTGGGGGACGGAAAGGAGGTTTAATGATCGTGGGAAGGAGAGAAATCTCCGACAACGGCTGTGTTTGAATCCTGATATATGAAACGCAGAGATGTGAGAGAGCGGAATTTGAAGGTAAAACCATTAATTTCTTACCGTGTGTCACAAAAAGGACAACGGAGAGAACACTTAGTGCCGTGATTTGGTTTCAAATCGAGGTTGCTGTGATCACAGTGCAAAATACCGACAACCACGATCACAATAACCACAGAACAGGATGCTTGCAAGCAGCAATAAGTATACTAGCAGAGGAAATGTAACGAGCAATGACAGACATGTGGGAACTGAGAATGAGCTGAATCTTTCAGTTCGATGTCCTCAGAGGCTGTGGATAACCCTTGAATAAGAATGTTGAAAAATGAGATTGATCGATTTCGACAAAACATCAAAGACTCGGGGGACAGTACAGGATATTGTTGAAATGTATGCTTCAATAGCATTTTAGCTTAACATCGGCACAGCCGCCCAGATCCAACCGGAAATGGGGATGGGAATGTGGACAGAGTTACTCTCTGGCTCCAGTGATGCAATAGGTGAGCGTGCTGTCCTTCTAGGATGGTATAGAGGCGCAAGAAATTCCTAGGTTGAGTGTGCTCCTGCTCAAGGGAATGGTTGTCCCCGTTTATACTATCATAGCGATTTCCGGTGCATCTTTCTAAGACAGCTGAGTGGCACAAGTGGAGCGTGATGAGCCCTTAACTTTGCAGTGGTGGGTTTAAAAGATGATTTTGCTATTTGGATCTGTGTTTCCGACACTGGCGGTGGCAGCTACATTTGCTCGCATCTGTTCAGTATCAGTTTCTTCCACACAGTCAAGGCTTCAACCTGGAGAAGGTGGTGTTGGGGTGATATTTTAAACTAGTCATCCTTGGCGACTGGAACACGGAAAAGGTGATGTTTACGTTCGACGAATAAAACCTAAAATGCAAACCTGACCTCAGGAACAGAGATCATGATTTTAATTTCCTGCAATCTCATTCATTCATGTCCCTTATGCAGGGGATTCAACCATCTTCACCCAGTCCGGCCTACGAGAGACTCCAGGACCAGAAAAAAAATGAGCTGACCCTTAATTCAGGAATCCCCATCATGTGGGGAAGCAGGCTTGTCGGCCCTTCCAGTTCACACGGTACATCGGAAGCGCATCCCACCAGACCCCAGGGTATTCCCTGCCCCATAAGCCTGCATTTCCCATTGTTGATCCCTGTAACAGGCACACCTTTGGTCAGAGGGAGAAATAAAAACGCAAACACACAGAGAATGTGCAGACTGCCCACAGACAGACACCCGAGGCTGGGATCGCACCCAGGTTTGTGGTGTAGCCAGACAGCAACGAACGAGGGGCGAAAAATAAGTGTTGTCCTGACCAGTGATACTCACACCCTGTGGGTGAATAAGGAAGAATGAAAACACATTAACAACATGGAAAACGGGATTTGTACATGTGTGGACACAATGTGAAAGGATCGTTCACCCTGTGTAGAAAAAAGGACACTGATACCGCAGACAAAGCAGGGCAATGTGGGAACTGCTGGAAGGGATTCAATTAACCACAGAAATGGAAACTCATTTAATCAGTAACACTGGGGAGAGGCCGTTCACCAGTCCCGTGTGTGGGAAGGGATGACTGATCAAAACAACCTCCGAGACTCCAGCAGGATTACATATCCCTTCAGGTGTTCGATTATGCTGTCAGTGCTGCTGTTAATCCCAACCAGATATTTGCTCCATAGCGTCAATCATAGAGTCATACAGCATGAAGGCATACAGGCCCGTCAGTGCAACCAATCCATGCTGAACATACTGCCAAACTAATCTACTCCCATCTGCCTCCTCCTGTACCCGTTGAGTGGTTATAATGCCCTTGTAGTTTTATTACTGTGTTGTTAATCAAAAAACCAGGTAATATTTTGAGGACAAAGAGTTAAGGTCCTGGCATGACAGATGGTGGAGTTTGAATTCAATAAGCACCTGGAATTGAAGAATCTCGTGATGACCTAAATCAGTTGTATGGAAAATCCCATCTGATTCACTCATGTCAGTTCGGGAAGCAAATTGTCATATTCAGCTGCTCTTTCCCACAGGAGACTCCAGATGGATAATACCACGGTTGACTCTTAAATGTCCTCTGGGAAATAACTGATGTACTAGGCATGAATAAATTTATTTCAAAAATCCCACTTTCCCATTCATATTTGGAATCAATTGTCCATTAAATGTTGCAAACACACCCTCATCCATCACTTCCTCAGCAAGTTAATTGCACACGTAAAACACCTTCCTTAAAAAAAGCATCACATGACTTTTTAAAAAAAACTCTGTCTTTTCATCTTAAACATATGCCCTCTCACCTTGAAATCCCCATCCTGAGAAAAGGCAGCTATTGTTAACTCTAACTTGCCTCTCAATAATTCACAAACTTCTGTCAGGTTGCTGTGGTTCTGTTCGCCGAGCTGGAAATTCTTGTTGCAAACGTTTCGTGCCCCGTCTAGGTGACATCCTCAGTGCTTCGGAGCCTCCTGTGATGCGCTTATGTGGTGTTTCCTCCGGCATTTATAGTGGCCTGTCCCTGCCGCTTCCGGTTGTCAGTTTCAGTTGTCCGCTGTCGTGGCCGGTATATTGGGTCCAGGTCGATGTGTTTGTTGATGGAGTTTGTGGATGAGTGCCATGCTTCTAGGAATTTCCCTGGCTGTTCTTTGTTTGGCTTGCCCTATAATGGTAGTGTTATCCCAGTCGAATTCATGTTGCTTGTCGTCTGCGTGTGTGGCTACTAAGGAAAACTGGTCGTGGCGTTTCGTGGCTCTTTGATGTTCATGGATGCGGATCATTAGCTGTCTTCCTGTTTGTCCTATATAGTGTTTTGTGCAGTCCTTGCATGGGATTTTGTACACTACATTAGTTTTGCTCATGCTGGGTATCGGGTCCTTCGTTCTGGTGAGTTGTTGTCTGAGGGTGGCTGTTGGTTTGTGTGCTGTTATAAGTCCTAGTGGTCGCAGTAGTCTGGCTGTCAGTTCTGAAATGCTCTTGATATATGGTAGTGTGGCTAGTCCTTTGGGTTGCGGCATGTCCTCGTTCCGTTGTCTTTCTCTTAGGCATCTGTTGATGAAATTGCGCGGGTATCCGTTTTTTGGCGAATACCTTGTACATGTGTTCCTCTTCCACTTTTTGCAGTTCTGGTGTGCTGCAGTGTGCTGGACTGACAACCGGAAGCGGCAGGGACAGGCCACTATAAATGCCGAAGGAAACGCCACAGAAGCGCTTCACAGGGGGCTCCCAAGCACTGAGGATGTCACCTAGACAGGGGACGAAATGTCTGCAACAAAAATTTCCAGCTCGGCGAACAGAACCACAACAACAAGCACCCGAGCTACAAATCTTCTCCTAAATTCTGTTGGTCGCCGTTCAAACCCATAACCTAGAGTGAAAACAGTCTCAACTAGGAGACAGTGAGAACTGCAGATGAGAGATCAGAATCCAGAGTGTTGTGCTGGGATGCACAACAGGTCATGCAGCATTTGAGGAGCGGGAGAATCGACATTTCGGGGAAGAGCCTGATGAAGAACACTTGCGCAAAAAAATTATTCTCCTGCTCCTGGGATATTGCCTTACCTGTTGTGGTTTTCCAGCACCCCGATCTCGAAGCTGAAAATAGTCTCAGCCTATCCAGCCTTTCATTGTAACTCAAACCTTCAACACACAGCAACATGCGTGCATACTTTTTTGAACCTGCTCCAGCTGAAAAATATCATTCCTACAACTGGGCGACCGGAACTGGACATAATACTGCAGAAGAGATCTCATCAATGTCCTGCAAAGCTTCAACATAACGTCCCGACTCCAATACACGAAGGACTGAACAATGAAGGGAAGTATGTTAAATGCCTTTCAACCACGTTATCTGTAGGTGATGAAAACTACAAGGAATTATGCACCTGCACCCCGAGCTTCCGTGTTCTCCAACACTACGCAACTTGTTGTTGTACCAAAATGCAATATCTTCCATTTATCCAGATTGAACTCCATGTTACATTTTTCAGTCCAACGACTCATTGGATGAAGATCCTTTTGAAACTTCGATAATCTTCCTCACTGTGTACAATTCTGGCGTCGCCTGCAAACCGACAAAGCATGCCTGCAGTGAGTTCTACTGTTTTCTCATATAGATCAATGATTCATATTTACTTGTAGTGGCCGTGATTTAGCAGTGTGCAGATCATACAACAGTTAGTCATGCAATTAACAATGAGGAAGAAAGCCGCAGACTGCAGGGAGATTTTGGAAATGAAAATGGTAAAAGCAATTCATTCCAGGCAAGTTGGTGATAGTGAAGCAAGTTCAAACTTCAAACTAGCCGCCCACGCTCCAGTTGTGGCACTCAGCTCTCTCAGCAAGCTGCACTCTAGATTGCTATTAACGGGAAAAAAATTTCCCGCCTTTGGCCAGGAGCACTCCCAACCTCGGAATTACTTGCGCCTCTAAACCGTCATAGAAATGCTGTGCATTCACCGGTTGTGTCACTGGAGTCCTCGAGTATCTGTGCGACCTCATTCCCATCCCGACTTCCAGTTGGATCTTCGCGACTGCGCCACTCAATTCCTCAGATTCTGGGGCTAGGAATTGGGACTATGTGGCAGCAGTGGTTACTGCCTTGTGTGTGTGTGTCGGGGGGAACCTGGTAAAGTAGCCGATGTTAAACTGCATTACTATTGAAGCATACATTTCAACAACACCTGCACTGTCCCCGGAGTTTTTGATGTTTTCGAGAAATCTATTTATCTCAGCCTACAGCATATAAATAATGGAATCACCACAGCCACTAGGGGAACCGATATTAAACGGTCAGCCCATTCTGAGTTCCCACGTATCTGCCACTGTTCGCTCATCACTGACATTGTGCATTTGGTGCGCTGCCTAACATTTCCTATGATACTGTACTTATTGCGCCCTGTCAGAGTGCGCGTCTGTGGGATGCCGTGATCGTATAGTGGTTCGTGCTCTGCGTTGTGGCCGCAGCAACCTCGGTTCGAATCCGAGTCACGGCACTAATTGCTCTATCTGCCCCTGTTTTTGTGAAACACAAAGGAATCAGTTGCTTTAACATGGTAATTTTCTCCAAGGTGATTATCTTTTCCCTTCAAATTCTGCTTGCTCACATCTCTGTGTTTCATATGTCAGAATTCAAATCCACTCGTTCTCAGACATTTCTGTCCCTCCTTCGATCACTAACTGAACGTTCCGTACCACACCCCCATTTCATTAATTTAGCGATGCCAGTGTTGGACTATGGTGTACAAAGTTAAAAATCACACAATACTGCCTTGTATGTTAAGTATGTTAAGTATGGAAGTATGTTAAATGCCTTTGAACCATCTTGTCTGTAGGTGATGCAAACTACAAGGAATTATGCACCTGCACCCCTAGCTTCTGTGTTCTCCAACACTACGCAAAGCCCTACTCTTGTTGTTGTACCAAAATGCAATACCTTCCATTTATCCAGATTGAACTCCATGTTACATTTTTCAGTCCAACGACTCATTGGATGAAGATCCTTTTGAAACTTAGATAATCTTCCTCACTATCTACAATTCTGGCGTCGCCTGCAAACCGACAAAGCATGCCTGCAGTGAGTTCCACTGTTTTCTCATATAGATCAATGATTCATATTTACTTGTAGTGGCCGTGATTCAGCAGTGTGTAGATCATACAACAGTTAGTCATGCAATTAACAATGAGGAAGAAAGCCGCAGACTGCAGGGAGATTTTGGAAATGAAAATGGTAAAAGCAATTCATTCCAGGCAAGTTGGTGATAGTGAAGCAAGTTCAAACTTCAAACCAGCCGCCCACGCTCCAGTTGTGGCACTCAGCTCTCTCAGCAAGCTGCACTCTAGATTGCTATTAATGGGAAAAAAATTTCCCGCCTTTGGCCAGGAGCACTCCCAACCTCGGAATTACTTGCGCCTCTAAACCGTCATAGAAATGCTGTGCATTCACCGGTTGTGTCACTGGAGTCCTCGAGTATCTGTGCGACCTCATTCCCATCCCGACTTCCAGTTGGATCTTCGCGACTGCGCCACTCAATTCCTCAGATTCTGGGGCTAGGAATTGGGACGATGTGGCAGCAGTGGTTACTGCCTTGTGTGTGTGTGTCGGGGGGAACCTGGTAAAGTAGCCGATGTTAAACTGCATTACTATTTAAGCATACATTTCAACAACACCTGCACTGTCCCCGGAGTTTTTGATGTTTTCGAGAAATCTGTTTATCTCAGCCTACAGCATATAAATAATAGAATCACCACAGCCACTAGGGGAACCGATATTGAAACGGTCAGCCCATTCTGAGTTCCCACGTATCTGCCACTGTTCGCTCATCACTGATATTGTGCATTTGGTGCGCTGCCTAACATTTCCTATGATACTGTACTTATTGCGCCCTGTCAGAGTGCGCGTCTGTGGGACGCCGTGATCGTATGGTGGTTAGTACTCTGCGTTGTGGCCGCAGCAACCTCGGTTCGAATCCGAGTCACGGCACTAATTGCTCTATCTGCCCCAGTTTTTGTGAAACACAAAGGAATCAGTTGCTTTAACATGGTAATTTTCTCCAAGGTGATGATCTTTTCCCTTCAAATTCTGCTCGCTCACATCTCTGTGTTTCATATGTCAGAATTCAAATCCACCCATTCTCAGAGATTTCCCTCCCTCCTTCGATCACTAACCGAACTTTCCGTCCCACACCCCCATTTCATTAATTTCGAGATGCCAGTGTTCGACTATGGTGTACAAATTTAAAAATCACACAACACCAGGTTAGAGTGTAACAGGTTTAACTGGGCACTAGTTTTGGGAGCGCTGCTCTTTCATCATGTGGTTGTGGAGTCATTTCCTATTTCATTAAGGCACTGCAGAATCTTACACAGACTCTCACATTGATACTCTTCACTCTGTGCTGCTGCGTCACTGTTGCTGGGTGAACGTGCCCCAACCCCACCATAGGGACCTGCAGACCAGTTGCTTCTTTTGGTTACCACTATTGTGAGGCCAATCCTCAGGTAGCAGCTTTTACTGATATGGACTTGCGATTATTGGGAGTCAAGCTCAGGAAAATGACACAGGACAATATCGAGGAAAAGTGACTTCATTGAGAAAGATTAGTTTCACAGGTGTTCTGCAATGGCTGAGCACTGTTACCACTGGACTGTTAATTCAGACAATAAGCAAACGAACCAGGGACCCGGGTTTGACTCCAACCATGCCAGGTGTTAGAATTGAGATTCAATAAATATCTGGAATTACGAATCTAATAACACCTACAAATCCATGGTCAATTGTTGAAAAAACAAAACCATCGGGTTCACTGACGTCCTTTGAGGAAGGAACCTGCCGTTCTTACCTGGTCGGGCCTCAATGTGTCTCCAGACTCACTGCAATACAGTTGAGTGTCAACTGCCCGCTGTGCAATTAGGGATCGCAATCAATACTGCCGAGCCAGCGACGCCCTCATACTGTAACAGAATAGGAAAAAAAAAGTTAATTCGGCTCTAGCTAGATTACTGTGTGCAGTTCTGCAATTCACAGTATAGCAATGGTGTGATCGCACTGGGAACGTTGCAGGACAGATTCAATGGGATATTGTCTGGGCTGAAGAGTTTCAGTTATGAGGAGAGATTGGACAGACTGGGGTTGTTTGTCGCTGAGCAGAGGAGATTGGAGAAGACATGACTGAGATGTACAAAATAATGAGGGATATGGATAAGATAGACTGAAAAAAAGCGTTTGTTATTGATGGAGGGATCGAACACTGGGGCCAAGAGATTTCGGGAAAAGGCAGAAAGTTTTGAGTAGATGTGCGGAAAGGGTCAGAGAGGTGGAAACCCTTCCAACCTGAAAAAAATTGAGATGTTAATTTGTGATGCCAAAACATATAAACAATGAAAAACATGATTCAGGTCGTTAAGCAGTTGTGTTGGACAAGTGCAGCCACAACAGGCTGAAGGGCTTCCTTCGATGTTTTTGTCCTCCACAGTATCGTGGTTAGTGTCCCCTCCTGTCACAGGGCTCAATTCTCCGCTGGGGGCATCGTGAAAGTTTTAAACCTGTAGCTCTGTTCCCCAGTGAAGGTTATTAATGCTTGGCCTTCCATTCTCGATTGGATATGTCACAGGAAGGACAGTGCTGTCTGAATCAGCTGGGGAAGGACTGCAGCTCCTGAGGCAGAGAGCGTCAGTGAAAGTGCAAGCACATAATTCTGCAAACTGCACATTGTGTTTGTGTTGCAATGAAAACCATTATATAGAGTTGTTCCTGACTGATGTGTTTACTTAAAGCAGGAATCTGAGTAAGAAAAAAGAGTAAACTCACTCAGATCCGAGTGCAAAAACATTTCCGGCAGCACTAATGAGGATGTACAGCGTAGAACCGCATTTGAATGCATTGAATTCGTGTTGACGGGGGCAGCTTGCTTTCACTAGGCGGAGTTACCAGTGTGTAAAGCCATTACACATGATACAGATAGTGTTCAATGTGATGGCACATTTGCTCAGTGGGTCGCACTGCTGTTAAGTCTATAGGTTAGGTGGATTGGCAATGCTAAATTGCGCTGATGTGTCCAGGGAGTGACTTCAGTAAGTTAAGTGAATTAGCCATGGGGTAACGCAGTGATAAGGTCAGCAGTCACACGATGCCAGGTTTTATTGCAGCAGGTTTATTTAAAATCATAAGCCAGAGGCCTGCGGTGATAGAGAGGGGAGCTAGGTCTGGTTGAGATGCTGTTCAGAGTGTCCCTACAGACTCGATTGGCTGAATTGTACTTTCTGCCTTGTAGAGAATCTGCGATTCTATCAGAGAGGACACTGCCAGCTTTTACTGGGGAGATAAGGCATTAGAGATTATGCTGACGGCGTTTAGTGGGGATGGCATTTTAGTTATTTGTGTTTTGGAAAACTTGAAACTGAGCCAAGGAAAACCGAATGGAAGTTTTCCAGGGTATGTGAGGTTTGGAGAGAGTAAATAGGTGGTAAATTCACTATTTCAAGTTCGTATATTTCTGAACGTCAGGCTTTCAAAACCATCGATGTAGGACAAAGAAATGATGGGAGCAGAATTTCTGTCACTCAGAGAATCCGTATCCAAAATATTTGGAAAGGCACATTTAGAGACACACAAGCAGTGAGTTTTTCCAGGAGAGAGACAACCTGTGGCTGGCCAAAAGTGTAAAAGTGGGATGTGGGGGTGGAAGGTGCGAGGAAACAATGTCTAATTTGGACGACTTAAGATATAAAGAAATATCGCAAACGTATGCAGCTGAGATTCAGCAAAAAAAAATACCTCAGAGTTTTGAAAGATTTCTATTAATATTTCACATGAAGCATTACAAATGGAACTGAGCAGATTTTGTATATTGTCAAGGAAAGAAATTCCATAATGAATAGGAAGTGACCCGTCTCTTAGAGATCGATTTCGTGCTTTAATCCCATGGTTTAAAGGTGGGACGACAATCGCCATGATGTTGGGTTCATTTGATACCCACTGAAATCTGCCAACGTAACTGAGCATCAAAACTGGCATCTTGTTTTGTAATTTAACCTTCTGTTTTCTCATCAGTATTTTCTTTCAGCTGGAATGAATTCGGAGCAAAATTCAATACAACATTAAACATTTCAATCATGTAAATGCAATTCACTTCCGATCATTCCAGTGAACAAAGTGAAGTTGCAGCAAAATTAATAAAATGAAACGAACAACACCGCATTTCCGGGAATTTTACCCACTTGAGGTTCATCCATTTGAGAAAGTCCATCGATCTAAAACATCACCTTCACTTCTCTCTCTGTATATACTTCTTCACGTGAGAGAGAAACTGTCTGAAGAAATTATGCGTCAAGACTAAATGTATGAATGTGACGGGAATTACATGTTTGCTGGTTCATTCTGAGACAGTACCGACTCGGAATAAATCAAGGACAAGGTATTCCTTCCAAGGACGAGGTCAATTCTTTGGATTTTGCTGATATTATTATTCCGCTGAAAGAAGAAACATAATGGTGTGAATTCGATTCTGCTCAGGGAATTTCTTCTCCCCGAGGTGCACCATACGTAATCTTGATGTTGTTATATGTGAGCCCCTTTTCCATGGACTTAAGTGGCCCAGAGTTTAACGCGTCAGGTTGCTCTTTCATTGTGCATGTGTGGATTTGAATCCTACTCTGGCTGTTACTTCTATCAAACGCAGCTGTGGTTTCCCTTTGTACCTCGCATCTTTAGGATACACTGGATGGAGAATCTTGCTCTTGTCCTTCATTGCATTGGAGATTTGTGATAAATTGATACCTCATCAAAGTCGAAATAAAGCAATTTGATTCTGTTGTAAGTTAAATTGGGATAATGAAAAGGAGTGCAAACGTTTCTTTCCTCCTTTCATTCCATCTTGACTTTCTATGAATTTACTTCGAAAGTGAAACAAATAAGGAGAGATTGGATGCAATAGTTTATCCAGTGGGATTGTGAATTTTAATGTAACATTCCACACAACTTTCTGATCAGTATTTCAAACAGTCAATTGGAATTGGAACCACAGAAATCTTTTCCAATGAAACGAAACTTTCATTCTTTCACAACCTTTTGCTGTGTGAATCATACCGCGATCCATCATGCAGCATGATCACCAAGTTGGCAACAATATTAGATCCACCAATTTTCTTTAGCAAACACAACTTCTGCACATACCCGTCTATGGTGTGCCCAGTGCCATTTGTTGTCTCCAGGCCACAGCACATTTCTTGTTCATGAGCTTATGAGCCTAGTTCCTGATCTGTCTGATCAGTTTGGAAACATTTTCTATCAGTTCATCCCATCCCCTTAGAATTCTAAATTTATCAATAAAGTAAGGAGTAGGACCACATGATGTAAGATTGGAAGTAGGCCATTCAGCCCATCGAGTCAACTCCACCATTCAATGAACTCCTGGCTGATCTGATAATCCTCAACTCCATTCTCCTGCATTACCTCGACAAAGCTTCATCGTCTTTCTCGTTAAATATCTGACTGGCACAGTTTGAAAATACACAGCAACTCAGCCTCAACAACAGTTTTGGTAAGGAGTTCCACGGATTCACTGGCCCCTGAGCAAAGAAATTACTCCCCATTTCTGAATTAAATTGGCAATACCTAATTCTGAGTTTATGTCCTCTGGTGCTCCCCTCATACCATTGTAAACCACCTGCCAGTAACTACCCTGTCAAGTTCCCATGAATATTGAACGTGTATAAATGTTATTACGTGATTATAGAGCTGCACTCAGCGTCCTTTGTTTCAAGGAGAATAATTCCAGCCTAACCAATCATCCCACGAAGCTCCATTTTCTCCTCTGTTGACAACATGTTCATTAATCTCTGCTGTCCCCTGCAGCGTCCTTACATATTATTACGGCACGTGGAGACATTTATGCAAAGAAACCATTGAAATTTCAAGCACAGACGGGAATTGGAACTTGAAATCAGACAGCGACTGGAATCAGATTGGTCCACACAAGGACGAAATAGAATAATGATAACTCTGACAAATGAGGATCTAATCATATCCCACTGACATTCAATGGCTTTACTGTAACCAAATTATCCAGTGTAATAGTCCACAGAGCTAGTATTTAGAAAAATAAACAGATAGGAACTGGCTATATAAACAATTGGACAACAAAAACATGTCCTTTGGTAGACATTTTTTGATTATAAACTCAGCTTGTGTCTCCGTGAATCTTAAATCGTTTGCAAGGCACAAATGAGACGTGGAACATAACTCTCTCCATTTGCCTCGATAGGTGTAACTTCAGTAACACTTAAGGAACTGGACACGGTCCACGACAATGCAGTCACTTGATTGTACCCTCGTCAATACCTGCAATATTCATTCTCTTCACCGCTTAGGCACAATTGCAACAGAGTGCACCAACTACAGGATGCACAGGGGTAAGTCATGTGGGCATATTTGACAGAACCTTCAAAGCTCAATAGCTGTACTGACCAAAAGGACAAGATTGGAGGTTGCAACGAAACACCACCATTTCCAAGTTTCCCTCCAAGGCCCATAGCACTCTGATCTGGAAAGGAATCAGTGATAAACTAATTGGTGAAACAGTATTGATGGGCAAAGTTGCATACTTCAGCCTTCCATGTTTTATCTTCCAATTAAAAAAAAATTGTTTATGTGGTGACTTGACTTGTGCTCAGTCCTTTAGCTGTTCCCTAAACTGGTAGTTGCTAAAGTGGTCAACAATAGAAAATATCCGAAAACGCTCCCAATCAACTGATTCCCCTCAAGATTAGAGTGGTGTTGGAGAAGCACAGCAGGTCTGGCAGCATCTGATGAGCACGAATAATGAACATTTCAGGCAAAAGCCCTTCATCAGGAATGGGACTGGGAGCATATTGGTTGGAGAGATAAATGGGAGTGGGGCGGGGCTGGGGAGAAGGTAGCTGCGAGTGCAGTAAGTGGATAGAGGTGGAGGGTGAACATGATATTTCAG